>NC_041397.2:14530672-14830672 GCF_900747795.2 Erpetoichthys calabaricus
CACCAAAGCAGCTGAAACTGATTAACAACCCCTCTGCTACTTAACTGACCAGATCAGTATCTCAGAATTTCACTGACTTGATGCTATACACTGAATAAAAAGTGTTCCTTTAATTTTTTGAGCAGTATATATATATATATATATATATATACAGGTAGTCCCCAGGTTACGAACATCCGACCTACGACATACGAATGTGGCCGCAGCTGCGACGCATGCGCCTCAGTAACTGCCGCTCCATAATCTTAGGCCCGGGGACCCTGCAAGCGGTGGCTGGACGGGGTCAATTTCGCTGCTCGCGCAGTGTAGTGTCCGTTGGGCGGCTCCTTGTGGCAAGCGGTTTCACTGCCCGCCCACCACACATGGCTGCCCCGTTCTTCTAGGTGGGCGGCTGGTAATGCTGCAAGTGGTGCCCCTGTTGTGGCTGAACGGAGGCCATTGAGAGTGAACGGGGAAGAGGGGGGTAGCATTGTAGTGTGCCTCGGATGGCTGCGTGTTGAATGGGGGCGGTGGTGCAGTGGACACTGCAGGCAGCATACTGTAGTGGAGATGACTGTGATGTGGGCTGATGATGAACCGCCCCTCGCTGCCCCCATTCATTCTCAATAGCAAGCCTGCTTGTACTGTTGCGCACATAGCAGGAAGTTGTCTCTTGTCAGTACAGGGTGGTCCAGATCTAATTCTGCAGATCCAGATCGTCTGGATGACTTTGATTTATGCGGGGACGATTCCAGTTCGGCGCAAAGATGATTCTTCGTGTCATCAGTTTGCACACTTCTCGATGGTCCGGGATTTTTCGGGTAATTTTCTATATAATAAACTGAATAAGTTATAGTGTAATGAAATTTGCATAATTAGATCTGGGCCACCCTATACATCAGACATGTTGATGACTGGTGCCTAACCTGCTGTGATAGCGTGTACAGTGCTGTGCAGAAGAGCTCATCTTAACCTTTGGTCTTCACCCTTCAAGAATGTCTCTGAAACACAAATCTAATGCAAGTGCTGGTGATATAGTAAAGAAGAGAAAAACCATCACCATGGAAAATAAAGTAGAAATAATAAAAAGGTCAGAAAGAGGTGAAACTCCATCATTCATTGGCAGAGCACTTGGTTACGGTCGGTCAACAATAACATTTTTCAAAGTAATGTACCTGTTCCAGCTTACATACAAATTCAAGTTAAGTACAAACCTACAGTCCCTATCTTGTACGTAACCCGGGGACTGCCTGTACAAGTGTATGTGTATATATATATATATATATATATATATATATATATATATATACTGTATATAGTGGTGGATTGCTGGCTTCTTATTCCGGCCCTCACCCCCAGGCCGCCAGGAGGAGCTCTCCCAACAGCATGGACGTGCCCCGAGTTCCAGCAGGGCCTCATGGACTATTGTAGTTTGTATACACAGCCCTGCTGGATACCTTGGGGACCACTGGGAGTCACTGTCGGGAAGCCCGTGGACTTATGTGTGCCCTATAACCTGGAAGTACGTCCTGGTCACGTGAGCAGGAGAGATGACGTGCTTCCAGGTTGAAGATAAGGACTGTTTACCATGACCCGGAAGGAATAAGGATCTGTGGACTGTTGGGCAGGAACACCTCCGGGTCAGGGTGTATAAAAGGACTCTGGGAAAGCCCAGACATGGAACTGAGCTGGGAGGTAGGGTGGCGAAGTGTCTGGGCGAGGAGGAAAGTGTATTGTTGTTGATTATTGATTTATATGAGTAGTGTGGAGTGGAGGGTGCTTTGTGCACAGTATCGTTGTACAATAAAGAAGAATCGTACTTTCACCTGGTGTTTAGAGTGGTACCTGAGGGTTCAAGAGGTGGACAAAAGCCTTATCTGCTACAATATATATATATATATATATATATATATATATATATATATATATATATATATATATATATATATATATATATATATATATGTATGTAATACATATATACTGAAAAAATGTTGACAAGTTCAATACTTATTTCCTCCACTGTATATTTTCTTGCTGTATGAACAATCTGATGCTAGAAGCAACACGCTATACTGCTGTGCCAATAGTGGGAAATGTCTTTGATATCTTGAAGGCAAAACAAAATGAGGCATCTTCATAAAACTCAACAGACTCCAGCTGCAGACGAGACACTCGTCCAGCGACCTAAATGACACCCCTTTCGTCAGCATTCTCTTTAGACCCAACCCACTCTCCACACCCCCTAGGGTGAAACCAGGCCCCAGCAGTCAGACATTACCAAGCCTTAAAACTAAACATTTACTTAAACATGACATTATGGTGTTATACAAGTCATACAATCCAAAAGCCACAAACTGTGTTTTAAAAGTAACACTTAAAAGTAAGATTTACAATGTCCACTTTAAAGGTAAATTAACAGATCATTTGCTATTTTGTTATTACCAGCAATAAGAAATTGTCTAACTTTATATAGATAAAGGTAGATGTTTGTGTTGAGGAGAGTTTTCTATCCTTCTCGAATGAATGCTTGTGCTTGTGTAATAAACTTTTCTTTGTACCTGTGGGAAGTTTGTGAGCCATCACCACCACCCACGATGCAAAAACGGTTTGTGAAGCTGCCCGGGGAGCAGAGAAAGTCTTAGCTGGGTGAGTCAAAGGACAGCACAGCTCTTTGGGAGTCTGGGGGCGGGAAAATCTTAGACATCTAATGGTTATTTTTGGTAATATAGAATTTATTGTAAGAGTGATTTAAAATGAAAGAAGTGCAGTGCCTTTCCTTTTCTAAGTTCATAGTTTGACAAGATTATTAGAAAGGAGAATGTGCTTTATATCTTGATAGGCATTATTAGGCCTTGGGAAGCATCAGAGTAAATAAACGACATATAATACTGAGTACTATTAAATACTCTACTGCAATAATAGAACAGTACTATTATTAGAAGTAGAACAGCAAAGTGAACAATCTAAACTGTCTAAACTTCTGAAGGGCTGGTGTGTACAATAGAATCGCAAGGGTTGACTATTTACGCAAATTATGTGGCTGATTCGATTCCTAATACGAAAATCGTCTATACATAAAATTAATAATGGTCTGTTGTATTTGTAGCAGCTGAGACAGAGGACAAAATATACCTTATGGTGTTTGGTACTATACTGCCTTAAATAAAAGTAAAGTTTAGTACATAGTTCTTGTGTTTTACTATATTAAAATGTGATGACATTGTGATTTCTATATTCTGCATTAATTTTTTTATATGTTTATTATATAAAAAATCCCAGGACGAGACGAGATCTTTTTCAGAGAGATAATTTCAAGTCCCACGAGATGAGACTTTGTTCCAAGAGATTTAACCACGCCCGGGGCCAGAAATAAAAGACAAAGAGTAGATGACAAAGTAGAATGTCGTAAAGAGGTTCAAAAACATTGGCACGATACACATACAGAGCAGGTTACAGATAATGAAAGTACTAAAATTCTATTGTCTCAAAAAAATGATAATAAAGATCACATTAGTGCAAACAAACGGAATTTATTACTTGGTGAAATAACGGAGCAGCAAAAAGAGATCGATTATATAGACATAGGTGATATGACAGAAGTATGTAGATATTGTTCGGCTTTAAACTTTAAGTCGGAGACTTGTAAATCGTCTAATTCATGTTGCCATCAGGGAAAAGTAGTGTTTCTTTCCAATTGTTTTGTCTTGGTAGAGTAATATATATTGCTCTACTTTCCCCTATTGTATTATTAATATGTAGCCTTTGTCAGAATGCCTAATCTCACAGACTTACCACTGTTTATAAGGTATTATTGTACATAACTTATCCCCACCTTCCCTTCTATATCTATAACCTCAGGCAATTAGATGTAGTAAAAAGACAAGCAGAAGTTAAGTTACACATAAAATAATGTATTATTGATAATATTCATAAATAATAACAATATGCAAAGTACATTTGAATATTGGCAACCATACAACCTGATTAAATGGTGATATGTAGTTCAGGCGGCACACAGACTTGTAGTTACTTAAATGTCTCTAGTTAAGGCATCATTGGTGCTCAGCTTTCAGCCACATGTCTGTTCAAAATGGCTGCTAAACTGTGCTCTTCATTGTATTGTCTTCATCATCACAGGTTAGCAAGAGAGAGATACTTCTTCATCATATGTTGGTTGGTAAGAGAGAGATTGTGAGGTTAAACACGTACATTTATAGATGTTCTGTCCAACCCCTAGAGCCAATAGGACATCATGGTACTTAAAGGCCTCTGAGACAAGCCATTTCCAAACAGCCATACCTCAGACCAATGGGGGAATAGAACACCTGCCCCCAAACCATATGTTAAAGTACACATTAGCCTACTTGCGGGGGTAGAAATGACTTTAGCAAAGAAAACACTCGCCAAACTGGTTTAAGACACATCCCCTAAATCCTGTCGTAAAATTCAAACAGACCCATTCCTAATTGGGGGTAAACACTAAATTACATTGCTTTGCCTAAATTACAAATAAAGACATGCAAAATATTTATCAAGTTATATGTAAAATCTCACATCACAACACCAATGAAGAGGCATATCCATGAGAAATATAAGATTTGTTATTTGGTGAAATTCAAATCCACAAACAGTACAGGCAAAATATCCGAATCTACAATAATCTGTTCGTGTTCGCATCAATCAATGCTCAAAATGTAGATTTACATGATTCAAAACCATATACTATGAGAATCTGTGGTCCTGCAACAATTAAAGCTACTACGAGTTTAATTTCAAAGAAAACACAATTTGGTCAGGTTTATAATTATGATCATGGAGAAGTGATGCAACAAAGAATCGAAAGAGTTAAGTGGACATATTAGAAATTCTACAGCCAGTAATGGATACAAATCCATACGTCCAAAAGTATCGCACTTTACACAAAAATAATCTGAACACAGACAAAGAAGTTTTCTTGGATTTCTATATGAGATCAAGTCACGCGAGACAACACTTTGTGCCAAGAGATTTAACCATTCCCGGGGCCGGAAATAAAAGACAGAGTAGAAGACAAAGTAGAACGTTGTAAAGAGGTTCAAAAACGTTGGCGGTACACATGCAAAGCAGATAGAGATAATGAAAGTACTAAATTTCAAAAGTCTCAAAAACTGATAGTAAAGATCGCATTAATGCTAACAAATGGAAAATATTATGCGGTTAAATAACGGAACAATGAAAAGAGATAAAATATATGGACATAGGTGATATGACAGAAGTATGAAGATATTGTTCGGATTTAAACTTTAAGTCGGAGACTTGTAGATCGTCTAATTCATGTTGCCATCAGGGAAAAGTAGTGTTTCTTCCCAATGAAGAGGCCTATCCATGAGAATTAAAAGATTTGTTGTTTGGTGAAAGTGAAATCCAAATAGATAGGTAGATAGATAGATAGATAATACGCGAGCGGCAGAGACATGAAGTGTCTGGCGTGTAGCGCAGGCCGGGGGGTTGGCGAGTGAAGCGAGCAGTGGGCAAAGCCCCCTAGTATTTCATATAAAAAAAGACACATTTAATCTGCAGTAGTGACTTGTTATGGGTCCAGATTTGAAAGTCCTTGATAGGTTACAAGTTACTGAAATGTGCAATAAACTGGCTTCAAAGCTCCTGAGTCCATGTGAAAGTGTAGCTAAATAGGCTTGAAACTGACAAGAGGGGCATGCAACATTGGAGTCAACATACCAGTGCATGAGGGGCAAATCTGAGGTGCGCGGATCTGTTAGAGGCTAAAAACTATCCTGGCTGCAGCTAGATAGTTCTCATAAAACTAGTGATGATTCTAAATACAGTTAGTGAGACTCTGAGCTCCTGACTTCTGTTTAGCATTAGTATTGATACGCTGTAACCTATCTGTTGATTACACTGCAATTACATCTTTTTCTGCTTGGTCATCGTTTCAGAGTACTTGCTCCTTGATAATCAACTTTGCACATCAATTAAAGGCCTCCTGTAAAACAATGTATATGCTATTAATTCCAGGGATATGAAGACTGGCTCCGGCATAAAGCGGACAATGCAGTGAACCGGTGTCCTGTTCACATCATCCAACATGGAAAAGTGGTGCGAAAGCAGAGCAGAAAGCTGAGGGTAAGTCTTGAGCACATCTGAAAAAGACATATGCCTTAAGTGCTTATTTCACAATGGGAAGTTCCACTGGTTAAGCAGAAATATTCTCCGCATGCCGTTTGCTGCAGGCAGTAGGCCTACAGGTGTAAAAGACAGCCTACCAGTGTGCTACCTCATTGCAGTGCTCCCAGAAGTTGCCCAATGCTGCCTAAGCAAACAGTCAAATTTTATTGTATATTGTGCCTTTGATTTACATCATCCCAACACATAGAGAGAAAGTATGTGGAAAAGTACCTCAAAAATTATAAAGACATTGTAACAAACAAAAAGAACAACCAAAACGACACCAAAACAAACAAGAAAAACAAAAAAGTCTTGGCTAATAAGGGAGCAGTCAGAGAGAGGAGTTATAAAGGTGCGATACCTCAGGTATGAAGGAGCCCCAGCAGTGCATCTTGACACGCTTGTGTCAAGATTCATTGTCTAAAATTCATTGGTGCTAATGTGGCAAACAGAGGATGTGCAGCATCCGCCTTAATAAAAGAATAAATGTCTGTATGTCTGTTCGGTTACCATGTCTCTGTCATTCCAACAGATGGGTCATGAGTGGCAGCCTTTTCAGCAGCTCCGTGTATCAGTATGCTGCTGCTGAAGAATGTGAATTTCCCATTGGGATTAATAAAGTATCTATCTATCTATCTATCTATCTATCTATCTATCTATCTATCTATCTATCTATCTATCTATCACAAACATTAATACTTCTTTTACTAATCCCATAGCAGATGGCATGTAACAGAGACATAGGCATTGCATTTGTCATCACAAACATTTGCAGTAATGCATTTAAATACTACAAATGTTTTTGTGATGTGCCTTCTGTTGGAATCACAAATGCAATGCATTTTATTATTACATGCATCACTAAATACATTCCAATAGATGGTGCACTGCAATCTACGTTGATTACTTAGATTGCAATCTGCCTTAGATGAGTAGAACTGCTGTTGCTTTTTCTATACTACCTCCAGCAATTGGAAAGTGGACGGGACAGGACGTAACTGAGCCTGCCTCCTTATTCATATTGTTGATTCGGTGGGCCTGAATTGAAGTGGTTACTGGCCCAGCACACTAAAGTGTAGAGAACCGCATTGGCCGTCACTGAGTTCTAGAACATGTAAAGGATGTTGCTACAAACAATAAAGGAGCACAGGTCTGCTCTGCCCTTTATTATACAGTTCTTCTGTGTCATTAGACCAGTCCATCTTGTCACTGATGTGGACCCCCAAGTACATGTAGCACTGCACCACCTAAATAGTACAACTGTTGCCTTATATATTCACAGTAGGAGCAAAGACAGGCTAAGTCACTCGTTCAGCGTCACAGTGTGAATGAAAGACAAGGACTGAACCAGCAACCTTGGGGTTTAAATTCTAATAATTAACCCACTAGAATGTACTGCCTGCCCAACTCTCGAAGGACCATTTCCATCACTTACACCCTTCAATGTGGTTATTGGCTTTCCAGGAACTGTGTTCTCATTTAACTCCCCCAGAGATTTTGCATTTCCTTCCACTTCTACTGACCTGATTTACTGCATACTATTTTCCTAAGAATATGAACATATTACAGATGGAACCAATGTCATATCCACAGTGGGCCAAATGAGAATGGTGGTTTGTGATGGCATCTAAACAAATAGCACTGTGGCACCACAACACACTATTATTTCCTGAGATTTATAATGCTCTGAAACCTGCTTAATCCAATTCAGCGTTGTGTGTTTTGCAGCCCTGGGCACAAGCCAGAAAATGGTTCCAAACAGGGTGCAGAGCCATCAAAGCTCTCTCCAATCATTCATGATGGCTAAAAATAGTGACAGCGCTGACATGAACACAAATGGGATGTCTTTCTCTGGTATCACCTGGCTTCCGATAGTCGGAATTGCACCCACTTTCTTTGAGTAAGGTCAGCTCTTGTCTTGGAAGCTGAAGATACCTGACATCTACCATATGTTTACTTTGTATTTCCCATAAACACTGTAGAAACAGTTACTATCTGCTTCTGAATCTTTTATTTTTCATCTCTTAACAGGTTGGAGATATTGTCCTGGTGAAGGAGGATGAAACATTTCCATGTGATTTAATCTTTCTGTCATCAAGCCGTGAGGATGGAACTTGTTTTGTTACAACTGCAAGTCTGGATGGAGAATCTAGTCATAAGGTGGGGGAAATATTAAAGGTGTTTGCTTGAATGATGCGATATTCATAATGGATGGCAATTGCTATGTCTTTTCTCAGCTGGAAAGTTATTAGTTACAAATACAATATCTTTTAGGAATGCCCAAACCTTTAAAAAGTTTTGCTTTTATATTGGGAAGTCCTCTATCTGTTACAGTTTTGTTTCAGTCGCTTAGTAAGGTCAGGGTAGAAAAATATTTATTTGTTAGACTCCTGCACAACCTGGCTTCAGGATACTGGATACTTACAATGTTTACAGTAACTTTGCACCTTAACCATATTTAACAATATTTGGTAAGAGTAGAACCAAGATTAAAAAAACTGGAACACAGATAAATAGGATGAAGAGGTTTAATGATGACCATAATTGAGAAGTTGACCTGCGAGGAGAACTACTGCAAAGAGTGGATAAATTAAAACATCTACGATCAGTGGTAGCTCAGAGTGGAGAATTAGATTCAGAGATAACCCACAGAGTGCAGTGTGGATGGAACAACTGAAATAAGGTATCACTGCGCACTGGAGAGATCCCAAAAGACTGGAAAGTAGCAAATATCATCCCATTATATAAAAAGGGTGACAGGGCAGATCCAAGCAACTATATGCCAGTAAGCTTAACATGCATCACAGGGAAATTAATGGAAGGAATTATTAAGGATATGACTGAACAACCTGGCAAGAACAGGAGTTATTAGGAACAGTCAGCGTGGGGTCAGAAGAGGGAGGTCGTGTTTTACTAACATGCTGGAATTCTATGAGGAGGCAAAAAAAGGATACAACCAGAGTGGAGCAGATGAGATTATTGATCTGGATTTCCAGAAAGCATTTGATAAAATTCACAGAAGTGGGAGTTCAGGGTGATGTTTTTAGATGGGTACAGAATTGGCTCAGACACAGGAAGCAAAGGGTGATGGTGTGAGGAACCTCATCAGAACTGGCTGATGTTAAGAGTGGTGTTCCACAGGGGTCAGTGCTGGGACCGCTTCTATTTTTAATATATACAAGGGGGCTCTGCCCCCTGCTCGCTTCGCTCGCCTACCCCCGGCGTTTTGAACCCATGCCCGCCGGGCAGCCGTAGGTTGCTTTTGTATTGGCCTCTCTTTCAACCTCATGTAGCATTTTTATAGACTTAGCTAATGGGTGATTGTTTATGACCTTAGTGACGTTTCTCATTATAAGCTCCGTGCATTGTTTGTTTTCAGGAAGGTTCACTCGTTGATAGATTGCGTCATCTAGATCTAAGATGTATATTTCTGCAAATTTGCGTTCATGATTTGTTTCAGGGTGCACTGCAGTATGCAGTATGGGCCATTGCCAGCTGGTGGCCTGATATTTACTCCGGTAGATGCAAAAGCAAATGAACCATTGTAGGATCTAATGCAGTTCATAAAGTTTTTACTTTCAGTTACATCGTCAGTTAGAAGATTCCGTAGATATTCAGGATATTTATGTAAAGGAGGCAGTCTAACTTGACCCTTTTGACAACAACGTGTAAATTAGTTGTATTGCCAGTTGTTTCTTTAGGGAAGTTAAGTGAATGACAATGATTGCAAATGACATTCATTAATTCCAATGAATTTTCATTAATAGTGGACTCATTATAGAACGCGTTGTCAGCCAATTGGCGGAATTGTTTAGCAGGTGTTTGTCGTTACTGTCTTTGACGTTTATCTTTTGCCTGTGCCGTTTGAGAGGCGCGTTGTTTTATGTCCAGTATTTGGGATGTGTTGTTTTGGAGCTGTAACTGCTTTGCTTGTGTTGTGTGAGAAGCGCGTTGTAGTCGCCAGTGTTCATTGTTTTTATGGAGCCGGGCCCGTTTTTGTATCCCGGTCAGTCAAGCTCTCTCTTTTTGGACCCGTGCCTGCTTGTTTTCCGGCATTTCAGATGCGCGTTGTAGACGTCTGCGTTCATTGATTTTTTCCCGTCGGTCCCGTTTTTGTATGTCTGTCACTCAAGCTCTTTACTTTTGAACCCGTGCCTGCTTCGCTTCCGCAGTTTGAGATGCGTGCTGCATGCATCTACGTTCATTGTATCTGTCCATTTGGGCTCGTTTCTGTACCTATGTTAGTCGAGCTTTTCGTTTTTGGAGCCAAGACAGTTTTTCTTCCACGGTTTCAGAAGCGCGTTGTAGGCGCCTACGTTTATTGTTTTTTTTCATGCGGGCTCGTCTTTGTGGTTCCGTTACTCGAGCCATATCGTTTTGCACCCATGATTGTGAATTCATGACTTGTCTGTTCTTTATCGTTAGTAATATGGGTAAGTAATAAGGATGATCGCACTTACTGTTAATAGGGAGCGTTTTCTGTGGTTGTACGGTTAATAGTGCATCACTGTAATGAGATTCACCTATGCTGTATAGTTTGTACGTGTTCAGATGACATATGTTTAATACGGAGCGTTTGGTTCTTCTTATTATTACCCATCAGGTGTTGCACCTGTGTTATCTGTGGTTGTCCTGTTAATATTGCATCACTGTAATGTGATTCCAATATGTAGTGTAGTCCGGTTTCTTGTTGTTTATGTATGACGTCGGGTGTCCGCGTGGTGTTTTTTAGAAGTGCGTGGATTATGCTGTGTAGTGTGTACGTTGATTTCAGATGCGCGTTGTAGGCGAATGCTCCTATCGTAGTATCTGCCGTTTTACGTACCACAATTCGCTTTCTGTAATATCTCGGGGTTGAAGTGTGACCCTTTGTGGACTCCGTAGTCTGTTCTGTTTTACTCTGGTTCATGGGGGTGACTCCTCTTTTTCCGTACCATCTCGGGCTTGATTTGTGAACCTTTGTGGACTCCGTAGTATGTCCCGTTTCATTGTGGGGCGGGGATAATGTGATTCAAATATGTTGTTTTGTCCTTATTTGTGGGGTTTCTGTATAATGTCGGGTGTTTGCTTGCGATTGCTCTTTCGTTTCTGAGCGGTAATCTCGGGCTTGATGGGTGACCCTTTATGGACTCCTTAGTCTGTCCTGTTTCACTCTGGGGCGTGGGTCTGACTCCTCTTTTTTGTGTGCTATGGGCGCGTTGCCTCATTTCTTATTTCTGTTAGTGGAGGGGGGCTTTGTGTGGCGTCTTTTGCGTCCACGGGCAGGTCCCTGCATCCATATCCGGTTTACCATTCTCGTTTAGTAATATGGATAAATGATTTAGATAGGAATATAAGTAACAAGCTGGTTAAGTTTGCAGATGATACCAAGATAGGTGGATTAGCAGATAATTTGGAATCCGTTATATCATCACAGAAGGACTTGGATAGCATACAGGCTTGGACAGACTTGTGGCAGATGAAATTTAATGTCAGTAAATGTAAAGTATTACACATAGGAAGTAAAAATGTGAGGTTTGAATACACAATGGGCGATCAGAAAATCGACAGTACACCTTATGAGAAGGATTTAGGAGTCATAATGGACTCTAAGCTATTGACTTCCCGACAGTGTTCAGAAGCCATTAAGAAGGCTAACAGAATGTCATGTTATATAGCGCCTTGATGTGTGGAGTACAAGTCACAGGAGGTTCTTCTCAAGCTTTATAATGCCCTGGTGAGGCCTCATCTGGAGTCCTGTGTGCAGTTTTGCTCTCCAGGCTACAAAAAGGACATAGCAGCATTAGAAAAAGTCCAGAGAAGAGCGACTAGGCTGATTCCAGAGTTACAGAAGATGAATTATGAGCTGAGCCTTTACAGTTGAAGCAAAAGAAGATTAAGAGGTGACATGACTGAAGTGTTTAAAATTATGAAGGGAATTAGTCCAGTGGATCGAGACTGTTATTTTAAAATGAGTTCAATAAGAACACGTGGACACAGTTGGAAACTTGTGAAGGGTAAATTTCATACAAACATTAGGATGTTTTTCTTTACACAAAGAACGATAGACACTTGGAATAAGCTACCAAGTAGTGTGGTAGACAGTAAGACTTTAGGGACTTTCAAAACTTGACTTGATGTTTTTTTAGAAGAAATAAGTGGATAGGACTGGCAAGCTTTGTTGTGGTGAATGGCCTGTTCTCGTCTAGATTGTTCTAATGTTCTAAAGGAGTATTTTTTGATTGAAGAATTAAGCCAGAGGTTAAAGGAAAGGCTTTAAGACAGTGGTAAGACCACCAATGATGTATGGAGCCGAGACATGGGCAGTAAAGGGAGCGCAGAAGTTAGATTTGGCAGAAATGAGAATATTGAGGTGGCTGTGTGGAGTTACAAAAAAATAACAGAATAAAAATGAAACAATCAGATGTATAACAAAAGACTGAAGTGGTATGGACATGTGGTGAGGAGAGTCAATAAATAGGTGGGCAAAAGAGTAATGGGAATGGAAGTACAGGGGAAGAGGAAGTGAGGGAGGCCAAAGTGGAGACAGATAGATAAAGTAAAAGAAGATCTGAAAGAAATGGCCCTGTCTTGGGAAGAGATGCAAGACTGAGATGTTTGGGAAAGGGTGATTGAGCACATCGACAGCACATAGAAGTGGGAAAAGTTGAAGAAGAAGAAGGAGAAATAGTGAGCCACCACACATCAAGTCACAGCTGCAGAAATACTGGTATACTGTGGTATACTGCCACAACAGCTACAAGACAAACACCTTGTCAGAAACAAAAATCTAATTTGTGGGCAAAAGTGCCACCTATCTCTACTGCCTGAAATCAGATATTTGAACGTGAAATCATAAAGTCATTTCAAAGAAAAGGTCAAAGGTCAAAAATAAGACAAACACAAAGAAAAGGTTTTGTTTCATTGCTCTGTATGAAGTGTGTCCTGTTTTAGGCATCAACATATATTGTATGTAGTACTGTGCAAATGTCTTAGGCCCACCAGTTATGTGAGAAACAAGTATTCACTTTCTTTGTGAAAACATTATATAAAGACAGACTAAACACAAACATTGATATAATAAAAAGTGACAACAATTTTCTTGTGATTTCAAAAAACTATTAACATTTGATAAGCTGGCTAGAACAAAATGGGTTTGGTTCCCATCCTTCTTCTTGAAATTCCACTTAGTTGTCAATTTCCACCAACTGATTCACAATATGTCAGGTGCTGATTAGCCCATTAGCAGTGATTACTACTGGTGCAATTTAACAAATAAATGGGTGTATTGGATTTTAAGCACAAATACTGGGTCAGAGTAATGAATGATATGGTCAAAGTAAGTGAAATTACATTTGGTGAATAATAAAAGCAGATTTTGATTCATCATGCTGTACCTTTGGGAAAACTGTTTAGTGCTAAAAACACCATCTTTCAGCATGATGACACCCTTAAACACATTGCAAACAAAATTAAGACTTACTAGCAGCAGATGGAGCAATAGCAGTATTAGACTGGCCACCCGAGGGTACATATCTCAAGACACCTGAAGCTATGAGGGATGACCTGGACATGGAAAAGAACAAAAAAACAACCAAAATCAACAGAAGAGTAAGAACAGTTACGAGTTTACTCTTGGGCGACTTTTCAAAAGGGGCGGCACGGTGGCGCAGTGGGTAGCGCTGCTGCCTCGCAGTTGGGAGACCTGGGGACCTGGGTTCGCTTCCCGGGTCCTCCCTGCGTGGAGTTTGCATGTTCTCCCCGTGTCTGCGTGGGTTTCCTCCGGGCGCTCCGGTTTCCTCCCACAATCCAAAGACATGCAGGTTAGGTGGATTGGCGATTCTAAATTGGCCCTAGTGTGTGCTTGGTGTGTGGGTGTGTTTGTGTGTGTCCTGCGGTGGGTTGGCACCCTGCCCGGGATTGGTTCCTGCCTTGTGCCCTGTGTTGGCTGGGATTGGCTCCAGCAGACCCCCGTGACCCTGTGTTCGGATTCAGCGGGTTGGAAAATGGATGGATGGACTTTTCAAAAGTACATTTTTTCCCAGCTTGTTTTGTTAAGTAATTTGAGTTTGTATTTGTGCCACAATAAAGCAATCGACAAAGAGGAAATTTTAAGATACCACTTTTAACTTTTTTTATTTTAAGTTGAAATAACAATAATAATAGCACATAATGCAATTTCACTTATTTAAAAACAACTAATGATGAACAGCTGCTTGAATATTAAGAACGAAACACACAGCACACGCACACATCATTAAGACAATTGTTCTTGCTTTTCACCTACAATTTTGGAGATTCTTGGTGCAGTTGTTCAAGGAGCAAATCTCATGTCATGTTTAAGAACTAATTGAGATATTTGCAACTTGTTTTTTTTTTTTTAAAAAGCAAATACACCCCGAATAGGAGAAATTTACCCCCTGGAACCCCTGACATAGACTAGAACCTAAAAGAACCCCAGGAGAATTGAGTTTTGCTTTCTAAGGGAAGCCACAGAAGATACATTCTTATTACTTTTTATTGTATCATTGTTTACTCTTATGTTACAGTATATATTCTTACATTAGCAAATAAACACTTCCTGCTAAGATGCCTAGGCTGTTCACAACAAGGTGGAAATGGCTGTGAATGATGGCTTCCAAATGATAGACTGGTAAATCATATGCGGGTCACATGGAGATGATAGTGAGGGACTCTGCCACTGCATCACAGACTTTATTAACTTTGGTGCTGGCACTGTGGTGCCCTTAAAGACAGTGCATTGCTTTCCAAAGCGTAAACCCTGGATTACTAAGGAGCAAAACAATCTTCTGAATGAGAAAAAGAGAGTATTCATATCCAGTGATAAAGAGGCTCTGAAGGGCAGCCAGCAAGTTCTGAAGAAAAAGCTGAGTGAAGGAAAAGGAAGCTTACAAAGCCTCTATAGAAAACAAGACTCACTCAGAATAACATCAGGGATGTTTGAAATGGACTGGGCATAATTACTGGACTCTAGCAATCTACAGCTCAGGTGTTAGAAAGGGATGTGGACAATATACTTCCCTCCCTAGATACTCCCTCAACCAATTTTTTAAATAGATTTTCCCTCCCATTGTCACCTTCTTTCAATGACAAGTCTCCAAACACCGTCCCTACTACATCAACAGCTCCTACCATGTCAACTGGAATGGCCAGTGATGAGTCTACTACCTCTGACCATCAGTATTTACTGTCCATAAGACCAAGTGAGGAGATACAGTCATATGAAAACATTTGGGACCCCCTCTCAGCTTGCGTAATAATTGACTCTCCTTTCAACAATAAAGATAACAGTGGTATGTCTTTCATTTCCTAGGAACATCTGAGTACTGCGGTGTTTTCAGAACAAAGATTTTTAGTGACGCAGTATTTAGTTGTATGAAATTAAATCAAATCTGAAATACTGGCTGTGCAAAAATTGGCTACTCTTGTAATTTTGCTGATTTGAATGCCTGTCACTGCTCAATGCTGATTACTTACAACACCAAATTGGTTGGATGAGCTTGTTAAGCCTTGAACTTCATAGACAGGTGTGTCCAATCATGAGAAAAGATATTTAAGGTGGTCAATTACAAGTTGTGCTTCCCTTTGACTCTCCGCTGGAGAGTGACAGCATGGGATCCTCAAAGCAACTCTCAAAAGATCTGAAAACAAAGATTGTTCAGTCTCCTGGTTTAGGGGAAGGCTACAAAAAAGCCATCTTAGAGGTTTAAACTGTCAGTTTCAACTGTAAGGAACGGAATCAGGAAATGGAAGGCCACAGGCACAGTTGCTGTTAAACCCAGCAGGTCTGGCAGGCCAAGACAAACACAGGAGCGGCATATGAGCAGGATTGTGAGAATGGTTACAGACAACTCACAGATCTCCTCCAAAGACCTGCAAGAACATCTTGCTGCAGATGGTGTACCTGTACATTGTTCTACAATTCAGCGCAATTTGCACAAAGAACATCTGTATGGCAGGGTGATGAGAAAGAAACCCTTTCTGCACTCACGCCAGAGTCACTTGTTGTATGCCAATGCTCATTTAGACAAGTCAGATTAGTTTTGGAACAAAGTGCTTTGGACTGATGAGACAAAAATTGAGTTATTTGGTCATAACAAAAAGCGCTTTGCAATGGCGGAAGAACAACACCGCATTCCAAGAAAAACACCTGCTACCTACTGTCAAATTTGGTGGAGGTCCCATCATGCTGTGGGGCTGTGTGGCTAGTTTAGGGACTGTGGCCCTTGTTAAAGTCGAGGATCGATGAATTCAACCCAATATCAACAAATTCTTCAGGATAATATTCAAGCTTCAGTCACAAAGTTGAAGTTACGCAGGTGCTGGATATTCCAACAAGACAATGACCCAAAACACAGTTCAAAATCTACAAAGGCATTCATGCAGAGGGAGAAGTACAATGTTCTGGAATGGCCGTCACAATCCTCTGACTTGAATATCATCGAAAATCTATGGGATGATTTGAAGCAGGCTGTCCATGCTCGGCAGCCATCAAATTTAACTGAACTGGAGAGATTTTGTATTGAAGAATGGTCAAAAATACCTCCACCCAGAATCCAGACACTCATCAAAGGCTATAGGAGGACAGCGTCTAGAGGCTGTTAGATTAGCAAAAGGAGGCTCAACTAAGTATTGATGTCATATCTCTGTTGGGGTGCTCAAGTTTATGCACCTGTCTAATTTTGTTATGATGCATATTGCATATTTTCTGTTAATCCAATAAACTTAATGTCACTGCTAAAAATACTACTGTTTCCATAAGGCATGTCAGATATTAAAAGGAAGTTAGTACTTAAAAAGCTCAGCCAATGATAAACAAAAATCCAAAGAATTAAGAGGGGTTCTTAAACTTTTTCATATGACTGTAACACACAGTTAAAGTGGGACCAGATGGAGTCAGTCCTCATGTTCTTAAGGCCTGCAGTGAACACCTTTGTAGTATCCTCTGCCATCTGTTCTGTCTGTGGCGACGGCTGCTGTGGAAAGCATCAATGCATTATTCCTGTTCTAAAGAAGGCAGACTCCTCACCTAATGACTATAGACCACAACAACAACATTTATTTCTATAGCACATTTTCATACAAAAAGTAGCTCAAAGTGCTTTACATAATGAAGAAAAGAAAAATAAATGACAAAATAAGAAATTAAAATAAGACAACATTAGTTAACATAAAAAAAGAGTAAGGTCCGATGGCCAGGGGGGACAGAAAAAACAAAAAAAAACTCCAGACGACTGGAGAAAAAAATAAAATCTGCAGGGATTCCAGGCCACGAGACCGCCCAGTCCCCTCTGGGCATTCTACCTAACATAAATGAAATAGTCCTGTTTGTAGTTAGGGTTCTCACGGAAGGACTTGATGATGATGGTCATGCAGACTTCTGGCTTTTAATCCATCACTCAAACGGTGGTTTGAGTAGATGCCACCACCAAAAGGACACCGGAAAAGGAAACAGAAGAGAGAGTAGGGGTTAGTATAAATTTTAGAGCCACCATAAATAGTTATTATAATGAATTGGATATACAGAGTATCAGGATTTAAATTATAGTGAAGTTATGAGAAGGCCATGTTAAAGTAATGTGTTTTCAGCAGTTTTTTAAAGTGCTCCACTGTATTAGTCTGGCGAATTCCTACTTGTAGGCTATTCCAGATTTTAGGTGCATAACAGCAGAAGGCCGCCTCACCACTTCTTTTAAGTTTTGCTCTTGGAATTCTAAGGAGACACTCATTTGGGGATCTGAGGTTACGATTTGGAATATAAGATTGTCAGACATTCCGATATATAAGATGGAGCGAGATTATTTAAGGCTTTATAAACCATAATCAGAATTTTAAAGTCAATCCTGAATGACACAGGTAACCAGTGTAGTGACATCAAAACTGGAGAGATGTGCTCGGATTTTCTTTTCCTGGTTAGGATTCTAGCAGCTGCATTCTGCACTAGTTGTAAACGATTTATGTCTTTTTCGGGTATTCCTGAGAGGATTGCGTTACAGTAATCTAGCCGATTGAAAACGCGTGAACTAATTTCTCAGCATCTTTCAATGATATAAGAGGTCTAACTTTTGCTATGTTTCTTAAGTGAAAAAATGTTGTCCTAGTGATCTGATTAATATGCGATTTAAAATTCAGATTACAGTCAACAGTTACCCCTAAGCTTTTTACCTCCGTCTTGACTTTTAATCCTAATGCATCCAGTGCTGGCAGCATTGTGAGGATTACGGTTTTTGATTTTTCCATTTCTTTCAATACCAAAGGGTCATCCTTATTAAAAGGCAAGCACAAAGATATGCAGGTGGATGAGGCTACAGTGTTGTAAATAATGGGCCATTAGACTGCAGTTTGTGAGGCTCAAGGACTGTTTGTATGATACGGATGTGAGCAACATTGGAGCACCACAAGGAACGGGCCTGTCTCTTTCTCTCTTCATTCTGTACACCTCAGACTATAAAAATAACATCAAGTCATGTCACTAGCAGAAATTCTGAAATGATTCTGCATTTATCAGGTGTGTAAATAATGGGGGATGAGACAGAGCCCAGGAGTCAGGTGGAGAACTTGGTTTCCTGATGCAAAAAGAATTGTCTGCAACTTAACATCAGCAAAACCAAGGAACTGCTTATTGACTTGTACCGCACCAAAGAGCCTCTTATGTCTGCTCACTATTCAGGAAATGGATGTTAAGATGGTGCACTCCTACAAGTACCTGGAAGGTACACATCAGTAATAAGCTAGATTGGTGGTAACACAGAGGAACTACGTAAGAAAGGGCAGAGCTGGCTCTTCTGCCTTAGGAGACTGTGCATTTTTAATGTGGGAAGTGACATCCTTCACATCTTCTACAACTCTGTGATGGTCAGTGTGATTTTCTACTCTGTACAAGGGAGGTCCACAGATTGAACAGGCTAATTAAAAGGACAAGCTCAGTTATGGGACACACTGTAGACCCCCTGTAGGTCATAGCAAAGGAGAGAATGAACAATGCTGCAATGCTGATCTCTGTGACATAACAACACTGATGATTTTCAGACAACAAATCATTCAGCTGAATTGTGTCAAGAATGCTACAATAGTCCTTTATACCACCAGCAATACGCGGGTATAGCTCCTCACTGGGATTGGACTGGGATTACCAAATCAGAAGTTTTCTTCCTTTTTAGTCATTCTGGTGTGTGTGTGTATGTGTGTATGTTTCTCTGTGCTTGTTTGTATGTTTGCTTATCTATCTATCTATTGTGACAGATAGGGGGCGCTGTTGTCCCCTTGAACCCTCAGACAATACGTTCTGACACCAGGTAAAAGTCCAAATATTATTATTTATTATAATAGCAATGTGCACAAAGCACCTACACTCCACAATACTCAATAATCACAAACACTAATCAATAATACAACACACACTCCTCCACTCCCAGCAGCTCAGTCACCCTTTCTCCCAACTCGGCTCACTGATAGGATCTCCCACAGTCCTTTTAAAGTCCTTGACCCGGAAGTGCCTCTGTCCCTCAGTCCACATGACTTCCTAGCACTTCCGGGTCAGATCAAACCTCTTCTTTTTCTTCAGCCCGGAAGTACTTCATTTCTTCTGTCCTCGTGACGAGATAGTACTTCCGGGCTATTGTGAAAATATAAATCCTTGTGCCTCCCTGCAGCATCCCCTGGCGGCCCCCATGGTATCTAGCAGGGCTGTGAAGGAAAACTTCAATATCCATGATGCCCTGCGGGAATTCGGGGCACCTCCATGTTGCAGGGAGGACTCCACCTAGCGGCGTGGGGGTAATGGCCGGGATACACTGCCGGCCATATATCACACTATCTATCTATCATATAGTGCCTTTCATATCTATCTATCTATCTATCTATCTATCTATCTATCTATCTATCTATCTATCTATCTATCTATCTATCTATCTATCTATCTATGTGGCGGAGTGGTGGCTCTGAGGCTAGGGATCTGCACTGGCAATTGGAAGGTTGCTGGTTCGAATCCCGTAAATGCCAATAGGGACTCTGCTCTGTTGGGCCCTTGAGCAAGGCCCTTAACCTGCAATTGCTGAGTGCTTTGAGTAGTGAGAAAAGCGCTATATAAATGCAAAGAATTATTACCTATCTATCTATCTATCTATCTATCTATCTATCTATCTATCTATCTATCTATCTATCTATCTATCTATCTATCTATCTATCTATCATATAGTGCCTTTCATATCTATCTATCTATTTATAATATAGTCCATCCATCATCCAACCCGCTATATCCTAACTACAGGGTCACGGGGGTGTCTGCTGGAGCCAATCCCAGCCAACACAGGGCACAAGGCAGGAAACAAACCCCGGGCAGGGCGCCAGCCCATCGCAGGGCACACACACACACACACACACACACACACCAAGCACACACTAGGGACAATTTAGGATCGCCAATGCACCTAACCTGCATGTCTTTGGACTGTGGGAGGAAACCGGAGTACCTGGAGGAAACCCACGCAGACACGGGGAGAACATGCAAACTCCACGCAGGGAGGACCTGGGAATTGAACCCGCTACCCACTATGCCACCGTGCCGCCATTTATTATATAGTGCCTTTCATATCTATCTATCTATTTATCATATAGTGCCTTTCATATCTATCTATCTATCTATATCTATCTATCTGTCTAATATTGGGTGCAATGCTCCAGCACATCAGCTGCTCCAGACAGACCCGTGAAGAAGCCTCTGCTGCACAGACACAATTAGCTGTTTGGCAAAGGCAGATTTTATAAGAGGTAAAGACTGATAACTTTTCCATCCACTTCACCCAAGTTACTTAATTAATAACCCAAGTAATGGACCTTTTATTGTGTTTTGTTTTGGCTTGTCATTTCTTGATGGACATTTTAATAGCTAATAAATAATAAAAATTGTACACAGCTGAAAAAACAACTGCCTCGACCACACACTAAAAAAAAAACAGATTTGGGTAAGTGAATAGTACTACTTAAATTTTAGTTTGAGGCTTTAAAAGGCCTTGGTGGTCTTTGTACAGTGGATGAATCGCTGAAGTGACAACCAATATTGAAACTGGCAGTAATTTAGGAAATGTAATTAAATGTAATTGTGAACAAGTTAATCAGTAATAAATGGAGATTACAAGTATGTGGAGAATTCTCAACCTGAAGTATGGCAGTTTGAGGAGCTGATTAAGAATAACTGCAGTAAAACTGAAAGCAGCCAACTAATTCTGAATGAAGAATACTATTTGAAATTCCAAATTAAAGGAGACCATTGAAAAATGCAACATAGCTCCTAATCCACTAAGAGCTGTGTTTGGTGTACTCCCAGAGGAGCTTAAAGTGGAGCAGGGCAGACAAACTGTAATTGCCTTCACTATTGGAATGTAGTCTTATCTTGCTCAACTGGAAGAATCCTAACTCTGCTATTCTAAGTCAGTGGGTAACTGATGTTATATACTGTTTGAAACACTAAAAAATCAAATTCGCACTTAAGAGGATCTGTATAAAACTTTTTCAAAACCTGGCAGGATCTAATCAGTAACATTTTAGAATAAGTATTTAAATTGAGGAAGCAGATTCTCTCCCCTCTTTTACTCCCATTTATCTTTATTCATTTATTAATTTATCTATTTACTTATTTTTACTAGCATAACTTTTACACTGCTGATCTAGCTGTCTTTTTCAGGGGTGGTGGTTTATTTGTTTTTTGAACCTTTTTTTTTTTTTTTTGTAAAACTTGAGTTATTTGTATGGAATGTTATTTGATTTTAACAAAATCAATAAAAATGATATAAAAAAAAAAGAAAAATGCAACATAACAAAAAAATTATGAATCTAAGAATGTGTAACTATGACCTTCTCTACAAGAATAAGTTTGGAATGCAACATATATACTGTATATGTCATAAAATCTATTGGTTAAAACAAAGAAGAATATCCAGACTTCCTAAACTTACTCTCAACAATGTGGCAGTGAGATTGCATTAGGAGTCCTGTAGACAATTCCCCTCCCAAACCTACCTAAAAAAGTACATAGCAGAAACATAAGATGTGCACAGAAATCCACACAAGGCAATCCATGATGTCTTCTGCACTGACAGGCTAAGGACACCGAAAGTCCTGAGTCTTTAGCAGGAAACACCAAACAGAGTGATGATGGCTGGGAACTGTTACGTAGAGTGTATGACCAATGTGTTTTGCTTTGTTTCTTTTCAGACATATTTTGCTGTTCAAGACACCAAATCGTTCCACACTGAAGAAGAGGTGGACAGAATTAATGCAACTATTGAATGTGAACAGCCACAGCCTGACCTTTACAAGTAAGCCAAGTTCCATTTCTTGGAATTCCACTTATATCTGAGTACTAGCTGTGTGAAATTTCCCAAGTCAGTGGGCCTCAGTCATTGTGCCACTGGTTAATCTAGTGTATCTGAATTACAGGGTGAGTCAAAATTATGTTAACACCAAGGTTATTATAGTTTGTGTTTTTATATTAGTTTTTATTTCTATATTTTTTTCTGAACTTACTTGTAAATTCAGTTTAGTTTTAGTTATCCTTCATCGTGTATTTTTAGTTTTAATTTAGTTTTTATTTCACAAAGGCATTTCTATTTTATTTTTATATCTATTAGTTTCAGTTTTAGTTTTAGTAATTATGGCATGGAGCTCCTACGGAGTTTAGTTTTGTGTTGCAATCAGACAGAAGTGTAACACTTAACAGATTTGGATACAAGTTTAATGTTAGTGGAAGCTACACTACATAGTTTGAAAAAGTGATTGGTCAGTAACAGTATGCTGATTTTGTATGATGACCTTGTCAGTCTCTCGATCGGTAATGTTTCATTTTCAAAAATTGGGAGTGGTCTCCCCTTGACTTTCTCATGTACTCAGATATGGGGATGGATATTTGAGGAGTAAACCGCAAGACAATGGTTATAATTTTATATTATGCACATTAAAGAACCATCAACAGCAAAATCAAACTAATAATATATTGAACAATTATTATAAAAGTAAAGTCGAATAAATCGTACTCTTCAGCTGCATGAATAAAAAAAAAATCAAGTAAAAAAAATCAATTCAGGTAAAGTACCACTTCCATTTGATGGATTTGGCCCAAAAGTTAATACAGATCTACAATTTTGGTGTAACAACCACATGCCGAATTTCATCTATCTATCTTGTTGCATTTTTGAGTCATCGTGTTTAAACACACACACATACAGACATAATTCAAATAAACAGCATTTTCTGACTCAGAGAGGTCTAAAATGTTGAGATTCATCAAAATCTCGAGGTTGAATTTGTTCATGATTACTTTCTCTATACTTCATATAGGAGAAAGTAAAAACGATTCCTCTGGTGTAAACTGACAGATGAATTACTGTCAATGAAAAGCAGACACCTGAGAAATAAGCTCAAATGTTACTCATTCGTGATTTTTCTGTCCATACAGTAAAGGTTTTGTTGACCAGCACATTCCGATTTCAGGTGTTTTGATTTACATTTTGATATACAACAAGTGCAAAGAAAGGCAGCACAGTAAATCGCTTTCTATTTCACACGCTTTACGTACCCGTATTCACAAATTCTGTGTGAACACCCATCCTCCGTCACCAGCTGCTGTTTACTGGATGAATATTTGTGAGTGGCTCGTGGTGGATGACTTTCTGCTTTAGAGTTAAAAGTTACAAGTGTTAAAGAATAACAGCAAGAATATTCATTCAAAAACGAAAACTAAAAATATTTTAGTAAATTATTATTTTATTTCAGTTAGTCTTTCCAGCTACTTTAATAGTTTCATTTAGTTTTAGTTTTTCATTTCGGTTTTGTTAATTATTTTATTTCAGTTTACGAAAATGTTTTTTTAATAATAGTTTCAGTTTTTATTTTAGTTTTCGTTAACTGTAATAACCTTGGTTAACACTAATAGTACAGCTATGTATTTATTTACATACAATTTTTGTACCACTATGGTACATGTGTTGAACATGATGACGAACAGGTTGAAACATTCCTGTAAATCATCTTGCACATATGAAGTATGTTTTGTGAATAAATTGTTTCCGCCATTCAAATGTTAACATAATTTTAACTCACCCTGTACTTTGTAACTAACTAGGTACATTTTTGTAACCCTGTGATATATTTGTAGTTTTTTTATTTACCAGGGGCTAATATTAGTTCACAGAAGCTCCTTACTCTAGAATATGCTACATAAAATTGGCCATGACTGAAACATTCCTGCCATTGATGAATTCTTACCTTACTAGTGACTGGCCTTGGCTTCTTTTGATGGTAACTGCAAAACACAGAGGAAACTATTGTTTTGAATTGAAATGTGTAATTAGCAAGAATAACCGGAATTTTGGGAGTTTCTGCTATTACTATTATTATTAAAACTTTATTATTTTAATTTGTTTACATCATGTAAACAAATGTTTTTCAGTTACTTTTTTCTTGCCCTAGCCATAGCCAGACACTTAAGTCATAACATTGCATCATGTTGTAATATAACTTATTACAATATAGCAATTCTGTTCAAATTGAACAGAAGAGGACAAGTCAAAAAGAAATATGATATGTACAGTTGTCCACTCCTCTCCTTTTTGGTTGTGTGAGGCCCATTTACTGAGCTCTGCTAGTATTTAAAGTGATGCAGTCGCCACCAGCCTGTTTTGGACGTGAGGAAAACACTACTCCTGTATTTCTTCCTCCCTGGCAAGCCAACTCGAGCTTTATTCCTAAGCATGTCTTACTTGAGCTTAGTCGAACCTTCTTCCTCCCACTTCACAGTTCATGCCACATATCATCCTGTCCAGTGGTTGAAGTGAAACCATACAAGAGGCCATACAGAGCTATCTGTGTTGTCAACGTCTTATTCCCCTTTGCGATGTGTTATAAATTCTACATGACATATTAGTCTAGCAGTCCCCCTTGGAGAATAACCAGAGAGCGTTTATTTTAGTATATGATATGAAGAAGTGTGGGGCTTTAGATTGGAGAGTGTTGACAGTAGTAACGAAATTTGAAGAGTCCTTTAAGCCCTGTTCACCTCTCCTTTGACTGTGCCGAACACTTCACCTTCTTCACTCTTTCTACCCTATTGCTAGTGTTGCTGCTTCTCTGGCTGCGGCCTTCATCTGCATACACTGCAGGCGCCATAAGTCTGCGGAGTCACTTCTCAGAGCTGTGCTGAGAAAAGGACAAGGTGTGTTAGAATGGCCCCCTTGTTACAAGAACACATGTCACAAAATTTTTGATTGTCTCTAACGTCACCAAATATTCATTAAATCCATTAAGTTTTTTTGAGATTTTGGAGTATTTATTTTTTCTATTATATTTTTGGGTGGGTTTACCCCTAAATATTGATTTATCAAAAAGACCTTTCTTATGTTCCATCCTGCCAGATTTCAGTGTTTTAACCTAACAGGAAATAGTGTTTTTGTTCACAAGTAAGTAAATGAGCCAAATTTGCATATATATATATATATATATATATATATATATATATATATATATATATATATATATATATATATATATATATATATATATATATATATATATATATATATATATATATATATGGCGCAGTGGTAGTGCTGCTGCTTTGCAGTAAGGAGACTGTGGAAGATTGTGGGTTCGCTTCCCGGTTCCTCCCTGTGTGGACAGCGCTTTGAGTACTGAGAAAAGCGCTATATAAATGTAATGAATTATTATTATTATTATTATTATTATAAAAAAAAAAAAACGACTAGATGAGACTTTTTCCAGGGGACGAGACGTGATCTTTTGGAGAGAGACAGAGAGTCAGAGATACTTTCACTTCCTGCAAGACGGACAAGTCACGTCATACTTACAACCTTCAGACGCAAGTCCAGTGATACACATGCAGAGTAGGTTAGAGATAATGGAAGTAGGAAAAGTCGAAAGTCTGAAAAAGTGAAAGTTAAGACTGCATTAGTACAAAAAAATGAAACTATTACTCAGGGAAATAAAGGAACAGCAAAAAGAGATTTAATGTTCAGGTGCTGTACAGGCTTTTAAACGTTCGAAGCTCGGCACGAAATGCAGATCACACAGCAGCAGCAAGCCAACAGCTTCTCGAGTAAAGAGGAGGTGAAAAAAACACCTGTTACTTGTTTCCCAATGTATCACCATTTAAGAGGGGTTTCGGAGGAGCGGCCGCGTCTCCTTGGGGTGTGCTCAGTCCCCCTCTTCACAACAGCGCATTCCGCCGCTGGCAGGGGGGGAAAGGGGTTGGCAAGCGAAGCCTCCAAATATATATATATATATATATATATATATATATATAAAAGTAAAAGTGACAATGACAAGAAAGATCTATCTATCTATATATAAAATATCTGTACACTGGGTTGTCAGCTTCTGCCCAGATCTCGCTCTATATACAGTGCCCTCCATAATATTTTTTGACAAAGACCTACTTTTCCTTGATTTACCCCTCTGCCCCACAGTTTAAAATTACAAATCAAACAATTCAGATGTGATTAACTCTTTGAGGGCTGAATATTTTTTCCAAAAAACTCAGTTTTATGAAAAGCACACAAAGCAATACTTTCACACAGAGATCAACATAAAACGTCAGTTGCTGCATGCTGTGCCTGCTGTCGGTGCCTGTCTCTGGTGGCATTGGCTGCACATGGAGGTGGGGTTGTTGCTGTTGGGGCTCAACGGCCAGCAGGAACACATGGTGGGCTGGCTGCCTGGCTGTCTTTGTGCGACGGTGGCAATTACAGTATGATGCAATCTGATATGTACCTCTTGTCATCATACGTGGCTGTCCTTCCAGGCAAATGTTGCCATAGGTGCATCAGCTACACAAACGTGTTGAACATCACAATCAGCTGATGCCAGTACCTCACTTTCGTTTTTGATCTCCATCCCCAGATCACTTGACTCAAAGTTGGAGTCCAACAACTCAGAGTCTGATTCAGCGATAATACACTAAAAATCATCCACAGAGTACTTTGCTTTGCGCATTCACTATGGTCTCTCGCCAGAAGTTGATGCCATTTTTGAGGTTGTTTGCTCTTTGCTATTCACGTACACACAGGGAATTAAATCAATGAAGCAAACTTTCCTGCTAGCAAAGATAGTTGAACTAAAACGTAACGGCAAACTTTGTCAGTTTACAGCGGATTACCATCCTCTACCCCTGAATTTCGACAAAAGCAATATCCGCCCTGAAAGAGTTAAAGTGCACATTGCGGAGCTTTTATTTAAGGGGATTTGCAAATATTTTGCTCCACCATGTAGAAATGATATATAGATTTTATATAGGTTTTTACTATAGGAAACACATTTAAATTTAATTTGAAATTCTGCATTTTTTTTTTTGCTCCTTAATAAAACTTGCCAACATGCAATGCAAAAGATGCAATAAATATATTTTGTAACACACTGGTATGCATACTTTTATACCCACTATAAGATATGAATATAGCAAGCAGTTAAACTTCTGGTGTGCCTCATGTTTATAGGTTTTTCTTAAATTAGCATTTCAGAACCTTAGATTAGATGTCATTGATTTATACAGACATGTGATTCAATGGACAGAGACACAGCAGTGTTTCACGAGTAACTACACAAATTCACAACACCTGTAATTTAAAATTACAAAGCAGGCTAATAATATTGACAGCAAAGTAATGCAAAAGAAGCAATTCTGATCAAACACAGCCACAGACCACAACTACAAACCAGAGTACAAACTAATAGTCAAAAAAGTAAACTGGAAAATTGAGTGTTGAAGTTTGATGGCTAGCAGACGATTTTAACATTGAGCACTGACAAGAACAGACAAAGCATTTAAAATAACCAGCAGAAGAGTGAAAGAGGGGA
The DNA here is from genome assembly GCF_900747795.2 of Erpetoichthys calabaricus. Classification (NCBI taxonomy): domain Eukaryota; kingdom Metazoa; phylum Chordata; class Cladistia; order Polypteriformes; family Polypteridae; genus Erpetoichthys; species Erpetoichthys calabaricus. The sequence goes on from NC_041397.2 coordinate 14,558,684, forward strand.
GATTAAAATATAACAAGCATCTTAAAGTGCAGTACATCCGTCCATCTATCTTCCAAACCCGCTTTATTCAGAGCAGGGGCAAGGGGAAACTGGAGCCTAACCCAGCAAGCATAGAGTGCAAGGCAGGAACAATTCCTGGATAGGGTGCCAGTCCATTGCATTGTGAATACACACACACACACTCATTCACTCACAGAAAATAATTTATCATCATCAATCCTATAGTTTTTGCTATTCAGCTCTTCATAACTGTCTGTCTTTTTATGAGATCCCCAGTCATGATTCATTCTGTCCTGTATTCAATTCCTTTCATAACCGACTTTTTAATTCCTGCTACAATGATGTGACTCATCTGTGCATTCAACTCTTACTGTCAAGTCTGACTTTAACTGACATTCACTTGTGTTTTATATTCTAATACAGCGTAAGGGGTTGTCTGCACTTCAGGCCCTGTATGCCTCACTTTTACTCTCGTATTTCAGTTATTTTGTTACGTCTCGGCTTTGTAATGTATTCATGTAATGATGCTTACTATGAAAGGGGAATGTTAAAATCAAAATCAATTGATAATAAAAATAATAATAAGTTACATTTATTAAGCGCCTTTCACAAACCCAAGGTCGCTTTACATACAGAATAAAAAAAATTACACAGATGACAAAAGTTTGTAGAAGACAAAAGTTTTCAGTTGAGATTTAAAAGTGCAGAAAGAGGAGCAACCTCGGAAAGACTGAGGAATAGAGTTCCAGAGTTGAGGGGCCATAGCACTGAAGGACCTGCCTGCCTCCCAGGGTGGAGAGACTGGTGCGTGGGACAGTGAGGAGATTACTGCTCGAGGACCTGAGAGAGCGACAAGGAGTGTACGGAGCTGAGTGAGGTAGAGGGGGGCAATGTTATGTAGGGCTTTGAAGATGAGAAGCAGAATCTTGAATTTAATCCTTGATGGAACCGGTAACCAGTGAAGCTGGGAGAGAACAGGGGAGATGTGAGCAAAACGCTTTGTGTTGGTGAGGACTCACCATGTACTGTACTGTAGCCTCTGTGTAGATTTTGCAGGGAGGCCAATGAAGAGGGAATTACAGTAATCAATACGAGACATCATGACAAAAAATGAAGCAGAGTCTGAGCATCATTAAAGGACAGAAATGGACAGAGGTGGGCAATGTGACGGAGGTGATAGAATTAAATTTTGGAAAGAGACCTAATGTGTAGCTCAAAGTTAAGTGACGAGTCAAACAAAACATCTATTGTTGCAGCCATCTGACAGTTCTCTTTTCACTCTGCAGATTTGTTGGCCGCATCAACATATACCAGAACCGGGATGAGCCTGCTGCCAGGTAGGATTTTACTGCATTGTGTGGTAAAGTAAATAAAAGCACCGCTATTTAAAACCTTGGGTTCAGTAACGAATAAGCTGCTCATGCATTCGTCACACTATATACTGTTGAACCTCTGACTTTCTGACTGGTCCTTCCCCAGGGTCTTGAACAGGTGGGATGTGCAGGTCTGGTCTCGGTCGATGTGTGGTTGCTCTCTTCTTCTTCCTCTTCATCTTTTCCCACTTCTATGTGGGGTTGATGCACATGATTAACCTTCTCTATACAGCTCGGTCCTGCACCTCCTCGACAGTCAAGCGGTTTCCCTTCAAATCTTATTTTACTTTATCCATCCACCTCTGCTTTGATCTCCCTCATTTTCTCATCCCCTGGACCTCCAATCCCATCACTCTTTTGCCCACAAATTCAATGTCTCTCCTCATCATATATACATACCACTTCAATCTACTTTATTGAGCTTTTTATCTCTCACTGTTTTGTTGCATCTCTGATTGTCCCATTTCTTAGTCTGTCCTCTTTTCTAACTTTTCCCAATGCTTCACTATCAGTTGTTTCAATGTAACGACTGTATCAGTTGTTCTTCTCCACAGCATAAAACCAAACTATTCCCCCTCATGTTGGTCTCTTCCTTAAGCCTTCTCTCTCTAACCCTTTCCCAAATGTTCCTTGTGTGTGACATCCGTTTCATCCCTCTATTATTTCCACAACCATTCTCCTTATAAATGGGTACAATCCCCCTGTTCCTCCACTCCTCTGGTATCCTCTTCTGTTCAATGATCTTCTGCATTCGATCCCACAACAACATCGACCCCCAATTCTCCTAAACTCGTCCACACTTCTGCTGATCCTGTTCCCTTTCCATTTGTCATTCTTTTCAGTATCTCCTTTACTTCCTCCCTCCTTATTCTTGGTACTGGACTCCATCACCAAATAGTACCCTTGGATTTTCTTCATTCAACAGCTTTTCAAAATACCTCTTCCATCTATTCTTGATCCTGTCATGCTCATTTAGGATCACATGCAGCATTATTTGGAGGAAATTATCCTTCCCCCCTTTTCTTTCTCCAGACCATCCGAGTATAAATAATTTTCAGTGAATTGCAGTGAATGGATCATTCATGTCATGTCCGTCTGACAGCACAACGCATGCAGACAAGATCGACTGTCTCTCGCACTTTCCCTCCAGCTTTACAGTACCTGTCGGCATCAGTTAGCCTGCCCTGCTTTCTCTTGTTCACTTGCCATTATGTTGATCAGGGAGAACTGTGCAGGTTTGGCAAGTTACAAAGCACTGTTGAAGATAAAGTGATAAAGGTGAGGCCTAGCTGGTCAGGGTCTCCAGTTCACACTCTGTGCCTTAGCTTACATTTTATTAGTTAGTGAAGACTGAATGAAAGAATTGGGACCCACCATAGTAATGAAGACAGAAATCATCTCTCTGTCTGTTCATAGCAGCAAGATGCCACAGTGCATTACTTATTTAGGCATATGGCCAAATATCTTTGCAGATCATACAGTTGTCCTTAATTGAGCATGGCCCACTGCAACGAGAACATGGTTCTGATCCAGCAAAATGCTTTTAGGATTTTTTCAGCTCCATGTTAAATTCTTTTGTACCACTGTAACTCTTATCGTCTAATTGTCTCTGTTTTTCAGGCCTCTGGGATCAGAAAATTTGCTGCTTAGAGGAGCCACTCTGAAGAATACGGAATACATTTTTGGTAAGTGATATTTTAGCAGTTTTTTTGGAAGATGCTACACCCAGTAAGTTTTAAGATTGGCCATTGTGTGGCGCTGCTGTGATTGTAAGCCAGTCACACACACACGTTATGTGGAATGCATTCATCGCCCTATTGAGCTGAGCATCTGGTTTCTCATGCATGCTTAGATTTCTGTTGAGGTTGAATAAAAGGATTGCACAATGAAAAATGTTTATTTTTGAGTAAGCAGAAAAAAATCTGATATTTGCCAGCTTCTTGTTAAATCAGGAACTAAACCACTACTGATGTAAAAGCAGATATACACCAAATAAGCACTTAGTCACAGTGTTTTGTTTACATGGCGCTGGCAATTCAAAATTTCTCAAGCTGGCAATTCATCGTCTCTGTAGGTGTCACCGCATGAAATTTTAAGTTGCAAAGCTGTGGTTTAATGGGTTGAATGCTTTGCACACAGTTTGCTGCGCCTCCTGAATGTTTTCATCAGTCAGTTTCGTTGCTGATCAGCAGTATCAGTCTTCATCTTCAGGAGATGCTTCTCTGAACTGCAGCTATGTGCTTATTCAGGGAGCACCTGCTGTAACATCTGTGATAATCTCCTACCAAGAAGCAGGCAAAATCTGATCTTGGGTTGTGACTCAAAAGTGGAGATTTGTTTTTGCATAGCCAGTGCACTACAGACACTTTGTTTTCAACCTTTTTATCTTTTTCTTTCGGCTGCTCCTGTTAGGGGTTGCCACAGCGGATCATTGTCTTCCATATCTTCCTGTCCTCTGCATCTTGTTCTATTACACCCATCGCCTGCATGTCCTCTCTCACCACATCCATAAACCTCCTCTTAGGCCTTCCTTTTTTTCTCTTGCCTGGCAGCTCTATCCTTAACATCCTTCTTTTATTATCCCCAGCATCTCTCCTCTGCACATGTCCAAACCAATGCAATCTCGCCTCTCTGATTTTGTCTCTCAATCGTCCCACCTGAGCTCACCCTCTAATGTACTAATTTCTAATTCTGTCCATCCTCGTCACACCCAAAGCAAATCTTAGCATCTTTAACTCTGCCATCTACAGCTCTGTCTCCTGCTTTCCAGTCAGTGCCACCGTCTCCAACCCATATAACATAGCTGGTCTCACAACCGTCCTGTAGATCTTCCCTTTCACTCTTGCTGATACCCGTCTGTCACAGATCACTCCTGACACTCTTCTCCACCCATTCCACCCTGCCTGCACTCTCTTTTTCACCTCTCTTCCACAATCCCCATTACTCTGTACTGTTGATCCCAAATATTTAAACTCCTCCACCTTCTCCAACTCTACTCCCTGCATCCTCACCATTCCACTGACCTCCCTCTCATTTACACTCATGTATTCTGTCTTGTTCCTACTGACCTTCATTCCTCTCCTGTCTAGAGCATATCTCCACCTCTCCAGGGTTTTCTTAACCTGCTCTCTACTATCGCTACAGATAACAATGTCATCAGCAAACATCATAGTCCACGGGGACTATTTTCAACCTAATTAAAACATTTCTAAAAAACACTAAAAACTTGGCACTGCAGATGACGGCTGTTATACCATCACATCTAACAAGTGTGTGCTGCTGGCTTGCAACCACTATCACACCACATGGTAACCATTCTTAGACCTTACTAATTTTGAACTCTAAAAGCCCAGTCAAATTGCAGATTAGCTGCATTTACATGGTTTGGGGGCACACTGTTGCTTATGATGGGGTGTTGCTCTTCAGTTCTGATAAGAGAGCTATGGGCCCAAGATGTGGTAAAGTTAATGAGGTGGACTAGCAGATGGCCAGTCACATACACTTTATTACCAAAAGTATTGGGACACCCCTCCAAATCATTGAATTCAGGTGTTCCAGTCACTTTCATGGCCACAGGTGTATAAACTCAAGCACCTCGGCATGCAGCCGACTTTTACAAACATTTGTGAAAGAATGGGTCGTTCTCAGGAGCTCAGTGATTTCAAGCCTGGTACTGTGATAGGATGCCACCTGTGTAATAAGTCCATTTGTGAAATTTCCTCACTACTAAGTGGTATTATTAACAAAGTGGAAGCAACTGGGAACAACAGCAACTCAGCCACAAAGTGGTAGGCCACGTAAAATCACAGAGCAGGGACAGCGCATGCTGAGGCACACAATGTGCAGCAGTTGCCAACTTTCTACAGAGTCAATAGCTACAGACCTCCAGAAGCTCAAGAACTTCATGGAATGGGTTTCCTTCCAAGCCTTACATCACCAGATGCAATGCAAAGCGTTGAAGGCAGTGGTGTAAAGCCAACCACCATTGGACTCTAAGAGCAGCAGTGTCCTTTGGAGTGACAAATCATGCAATCCAATGGACGAGTCTGGGTTTGGCAGTTGCCAGGAGAACGATACTTGCCCGACTGCATTGTGCCAAATGTAAAGTTTGGTGGAGGGGGGATTATAGTGTGGGGTTGTTTTTCAGGGGTTGGGCTTGGCCCCTTAGTTCCAGTGAAAGGAACTCTTAATGCTTCAGCATACAAAGCCATTTTGGACAATTTCATGCTCCCAACTTTGGGGATGGCCCCTTCCTGTTCCAACATGACTGCACAAGCACCAGTGCACAAAGTAAGGTCTATAAAGAAATGGAGGAGCGAGTTTGGTGTGGAGAACTGGCCTGAACAGAGCCCTGACCTCAACCCGACAGAACACCTTTGGGATGAATTCGAGCGGAGACTATGAGTGAGCCAGGCCTTCTCGTCCAATGTCAGTGCCTGACCTCACAAATGCTCTCCTGGTCAAACATTCCCATAAACACACTCCTACACCTTGTGGAAAGCCTTCCCAGAAGAGTTGAAGCTGTTATAGCTGCAAAGGGTGAGCCAACTGTATTAAGAATGGGATGTCATTAAAGTTCATGTGTGTGTAAAGGCAGGCGTCCCAATACTTTTAGGAATAGAGTGTATAAAGTAAAATATTCATATTCAATGTCCTCCATGATATTTGGAACAAGCACACATTTTTCCTCGTTTCACTCCTCTGCTCCACAGTTTAAAATTACAAATCAAACAATTCAGACATTGTGATTAAAGTGCTCATTGCAGACTTTTATTTGCACATTTTTTTATTTGGTATTTGCATACATTTCAGTTAGAGTATGTAGAAATGACAATGTTTTTTCGACACCGTCCTTCCATTTCAGGGCACCATAATGTTTGGAACAATTGCCGTCACAGAGGTTTGTGATTACTCACGTGTGTTTCATTGCTTCATAAGATACCTAGGCTTGCCTTTACCTACAGACTACCTTTGTAGTCTGTAGCTGCCATTGTTCAACATGACAACAAGAGCTGTGCCAATAAAAGTCAAAGAGGCCATTATGAGGTTGAAAAACAAGAATAAAACCATTACAGACATCTGTAAAACCGTAGGATGTCCTAAATCAACTGTCTGGAATATCATTAAGAACAAAGAACACACCAGTGAGCTCAGAAATCACAAAGGGACTGGTAGGTCAAAGAAGATCTCCACTGCTGATGACAGAAGAATCCTCACTATGGTCAAGAAAAAGCCCCAAACGCCTGTCTGACAGATCAGAAACAGTCTTCAGGAGGCAGGTGTGTGTGTGTCAGAGACGACTAGAACAGAAATGCAGAGGACACACTGCAGGATACAAACCACTAGTTAGCCACAAAAAAACGGGATGGCCAGATTAGAGGTTGCAAAAAGTAATTAAATGAGCCTGCAGAATATGTGGTCATACGAGACAAAGATGAACCTGCTGTGTCAGAGTGATGGCAAGAACAAGTTTGGGGATGAAAAGGAACTGCCCAAGCTCCAAAGCAGACCACCTCATCTGTTAGACATGGTGATGGAGTGTTATGGCTTAGGCATGTATGGCTGCCACAGGTCCTGGCACACTTCTCTTCATTGGCGACGGGACTGTTGACGGCAGCTGCACAATAAATTCTGAGGTGTGTAGAAACATCTGATCTGCTCAAGTTCCAGTAAATGCCTCCAAACTTACTGGATGGCGCTTCATCCTGCAACAAGATAATGATCCACATATACTGCTAAGGCAAAACAGGAGTTTGTGAAAACTAAAAAATGGAAAACTTGAATAGCCAAGCCAGTCACCTGATGTAAATCCAATTGAGCAGGCCTTCCATATGCTGAAGAGAAAACTTAATGGGATTTGCCCCACCAAAACAAGCGGGAGCTGACAATGCCTACATTAGAAGCTTGGCAGAGCATCACCAGAGAAGATCCTCAGCACCTGGTGATGTCTATGAATCACAGACTTCAAGCAGTCATTGCCTACAAGGGATATGAGACAAAGTAGTAAATAGGACTTCTTGGTCCTGAAATCAGAGGACCATGTAGAAAAATTATTTTTACATGCTGTAATTGAAATGTATGCAAATCCCCTTAAATGAAAGTCTTCAATGAGCACTTTAATCATGTCTGAAGTATTTGATTTGGAACAGGGGGCTAACTCAAGCAAAAATGTGTCTTTCTCTCAAATATTATTACAGGGCACTGTATATATATATATATATATATATATATATATTTATTGTGAGCTGGGGGGCTGATCGCACCCCTACAGGTTAAAAAACGCTGAAAGACTACCTTCACATTACTCCCTTGCTTGCTGGGCTTACTTGCGGCCGATCTACTGTGCAATCCGCACGGTACTTCGCATACTTAAAAGTCCGAAAAGCACCTGTCGATTTTTGATTGTTTGCTTTTCTCGCTCTCTGATCTTTCCCTGCTCCTGTCGCACACTCCTTTGAAGAGGAAGATATGTTTGCATTTTTTTAATTGTGAGACGGAGCTGTCATCTCCGTCTTGTCAAGGAGCACGTTTAAACTTTTGAAAAACAGACATGTTTGTTTGCAGTGTTTGAATAAAGTTCCTGTCTCTACAACCTTCTGTGTTTCTGTGCTAATCTGTGACCAAAGCGTGACAATATATATATATATATATATTTTTATGAAGTGTTCATAGCTATTGGGAACATCAGTGCTGCTTGTTCTGTGCTCATTCTGCACCAGATGCTCACAGACTGATGGAGGTGCTGGTTCAAAGAAACCTCTTTTCTCGCTGTCTGTCCACTGTTGCCACAAGTTATGCCATTCCGGTAAATGAACGCATTTTCACCTTGTCAATAACTTCAATGGCCTTACCTGTATACTTTATGTACAAAAATATAACTACCTTGTATCTGTAATATGTATAAGACCTGTGACAGCAACATTCTGAAAATGTTAATTTTTATGCAGATGACAATTTCAATTTTGTTAAGAAAAAAATCAGACAACAGACCCAGCATGCGTCGGTGCAACCATTTCAAGGCAGACCACCTTGCCACCAAGGTCTCAGAGAAAAAGAGTGAAAGAAAACAGAAAAGACTAATTAATGGTGAAACAAAACAAAAAATATATAATTAATTAAAAAGCAATATAGAGAAGGAATATGTCAGCTCTAACAGTTGAATGGTTATGCTACAGTAAGTTCTCAGACTTCATTTAAATGATGAAACAGATGGAATTTCTGTAAATTCAGGAGACTTCATTCTAGAGTTTGGGTGTCCTATAGCAGAAGTAACTGCTTACTGTACAAATTTTGTTTATCCTTGAATTTTAAAGAGGGCCAGCTTCAAGAGACTGCAATGTATGCCCTGAACTGACTGCACTAATTAATTTTGTGTGGTAATGGGAGAGCTGAACCATTCTTGACTTTTAAGTACGGTACCTGATAAGAAGATGCATTTTAAAATCGGCTCTAAATTTAATTGCAAGTCAGTGAACGATTTAAGAACTGCCGTTGCATGGTCATACTTCTTGGCTCTAATTATGAGCCTTGCTGTCATGTTTAAAATTAATTGTAGAGTAATATTCATAAAGCATTACAGAAGTTAATTTTGCTTGAGACAAATGAAAGAAAAAGCTCTTTTAAGAATCTGCAGCAGATGTAGCCCAATCATATTCTTTTTCTCAGATGTGAGTTAAATTGTGAAATTCTTCCTTTTCTTTCTTTTTATTCAACTTCTCATCCCCACCTAACATTTATTCGTAAAGACAGATAAATATGAAAGGCACTATATAATACATAGATTGATAGATATGAAAAGTACTGTATAATTACATTTGCAGACAGATATGAAAGGCACTATATAACAGAGATAGATAGATAGATAGATAGATAGATAGATAGATAGATAGATAGATACAGTAGATATTTTAATTTCTGAAACTTCAGCTCTAATATGCTAAAAATGTGGCTGCCAAAAATGCATTAGTATCTAATTGTTGAGCATTTTGCATTTGAACTGTTACATCACTACTGTGCCATTTAGTGTTTTTATAGATAGATAGACAGACAGATCGCTAGATAGAAATAAAAGGCAGTATATGATAGATAGATAGATAGATAGATAGATAGATAGATAGATAGATAGATAGATAGATAGATAGATAGATAGATAGATAGATAGATAGATAGATAGATAGATAGATAAAAACTCAGGCCTGAAGAAGGGGCCTGAGTTGCCTCGAAAGCTTGCATATTGTAATCTTTTTAGTTAGCCAATAAAAGGTGTCATTTTGCTTGGCTTTTCTCCACATTCATAATGGCTAACACGGTACAACACCCTAGTACTACTCACTTTTGTTTTAATTCCCTCCTTTGCCACTACCTCTGGGGGGTCCAGACTTTGTTTCCAAAACTGAGTCTACCCTTTTAATGAGCTTGTTAATTTTGTGGGTTTCTTTTGATGTCACCAGCCCAGCGCACCACAGCATACAAAACTGCACTGGTCGTCACAACAGATTTGTTGGAGATCTGAAGGATGTGGCTACTAACATTAAAGGAAAAGAGTCTTCTAAGGACAAAGAACCTGCTCTCCCATTTCTTATATAGTTCCTCTGTGTTCTGAGAGCAGTCCAACCTGTCATTAATGTGGACCCCCAAGTACTTGTAGGAGTGGACCACCTCTACATCTACTCCTTGAATAGTGACCAGACACAGAGGCTCTTTGATGCAGTGAAAGTCAATAAGCAGTTACTTGGTTTTGCTGATGTTAAGGTGCAGACAATTCCCTTTGCACCAAGAAACAAAGTTCTCCACCTGACTCCTTTCCTCTGTCTCACCCCCCTTTTTGAGTTTAGCTGTTTAGTTGAATGCTGGGAAAACAGGTGCAGCATGAAAACTTGCAGGCATTTTAAGCATCAAATACCCCACAGCTTTACACGCACAAGGTGCTTATATCATTCTCCATTTAAAGACAATGCTCTTTTGTTAGTTTGAATTCTTTACAGAAATGACTGTGCTGTCCTTGTTCTAATTTTGTACTTGATATTTGATTGTTAAAAAAAAGGTGACGACAAAAAAAAACAATGCGTAAGCTTCTACATAACATTTAGTGAAATAAACTCCTAAACATTGGAATATTGCATCCTCTCACTGTCCCTCTTTCATTCTGCCTTGGCGTCTGTGGCCCTCAATTCACTCAATGCAGAGACGAACTGTAATATGACACAACCAGCATATAAACATCAGCTAACTAAATTAGGGTGAGGAGAAAAATTAAATAAAACTGCAAACATTTGAGAGATGTGTCTGGCACAGGTAGAAAATAACTCTGTGAATCTATTACTGCTAATCTAAAGCAAGAAAAATGTACGAACCTGTTATTAACAACATGTAAATCAATATGTAATTGGTTTAGATGGGATCAGAGTTAGGAAGTGATTTAAGGAGATGAAGAGAAAAAAAATAATTTCATTTTAAAGATGATATTGCAGAAATGGTGAGGGAATTATTGTGTTATTTTTGCTTTTGTTTCAGTTTTTAGTACTGATATTGTAGTGTGCAATTGCTTAGGTGCTGCTACAAAGTTGAATTAATTTAAAGGTACATCAAAGGATTACTTTAGGTGTCAAGAATGATTTTGGATGATTAACATTGCAAAAGTAGTAAAGTATTTAGGGACCATGCCCAAACCCCCCCTCGACTACCGTTGGAGTCACACCTTCACCTACAGCATCACTAACCAAAACTACAGATTAAAGCAAGTTGGTCTAAAGGTGACAATATGTTTTCAGGACCCTGGACCATCATCCAAGACCCACAAAGTTAGACTATACATGAAAACTGACACCACGTGGAACATCTCAGTAGGATGAGCAGGCGACCCCAGAAAACAAATGGTGTAGCCAGTGGCTCAAATTGTTTAATGTCTTTCTTTCTAGAATTGACAGAATACTGGGGAGTGTTGTGCAGATAAATCCTAATCTTTTAACCTGTCAAACTGATAAAATTAAGATTCAAAAACTGATATGTTTTCCCTAATTCTTCTCACAAGGTCTTTCTTTTTTCTGAGTCAAAGTTCAGACACTTTGTTGTGCACGCCGTCATCTTTTTTAGTGCGGCTGTACTGATGTCACGCACTGCTCTCGCATACACCTCATTGCCCGCCTTGAATTGCACCACGTTTTCTACCGCACAATGCCGGCACCTGTGATTTAAATCCACATTTATTTAAAGAGCTTCTGTAAAAAGCTACATTTCATCTTGGGAACAAATAACGTTCTATCTGCCTGTTAATCAATCAATCTATTTATCTATTATATAGTGCCTTTCACATCTATCTTATCTATCTGTCTCTGTATTAGATAGATAGATAGTGCCTTTTACATCTATCTATCTATCTATCTATCTATCTATCTATCTATCTATCTATCTATCTATCTATCTATCTATCTATCTATCTATCTATCTATCTATCTATCTATCTATCTATCTATCTATCTATCTATCTATCATATAGTGCCTTTCCTTCTATCTATCTATCTATCTATCTATCTATCTATCTATCTATCTATCTATCTATCTATCTATCTATCTATCTATCTATCTATCTATCTATCTATCTATTATAAGGTGCATTTTACATCTGTCTGTCTGTCTGTCTATAAAAACACTAAATGGCACAGTAGTGATGTAAAAGACCGAATGTGAAATCCTCAACAATTAGATACTAATGCATTTTTTGCAACCACATTTTTAGCATATTAGAGCTGTAGTTTCAGAAATTAAAACAACAACAACAGACTAAAAGACTACCAGAGAACACAATTTTTCAAATGTGTATTTCAAACAAAGCTAGTAAGAAGGAAATGTTAAAATGCAGATGCCATAATTTGGGCTGACATAGTCAAAGGAATAAGAAGAATTGAAACAAAAATCATATTCTACTGAAAGGATCAGACGGACATACCTTCTATATCAATAAAGACCAAGTAACAGAAATGAGAATGACTGAATGATCTTTTGAGTCATAGTGATCTGTGAATATGTCTGAAGTAGTCTTTGAAAATAAACAAATATGTGCCAAACCCAAAAAACACATTTTCTGGACACGAGAAAAGACCTAGCAAACACAAATTAGCGAATTGGTATTCCATATAACAGACAGTGCAAAATAGATATTTTCAAAAAAACAAAATGAGAACATAAAAACTGTCTGAATGGGTGGAAAGGATTTCTTCATAAAAAATGGTGAAGATTCCGACAAAGGTTTGAAAACTGAAAGGCTGAGAAGTGAATAAAGCAATTGGATTGAAAGCTGAAACTAGCAGCAAATGTTCAACTTAAAGAACAGTAAAAGATTGAAAAATAGACTATCAAGAGATGTTTATGAAATATTATTGAAAATAAGCAACTAAATAAACAAATAGTTCAGCGACTTATTTACAGAAATTAAATAGAATGCCACAGGCACAAGTAAAAACCCTTTTAAAGAATTTTTAAAAAAGTTTTAAAAAAAATAAAATTCAGATTTGCTTCAGGGTACACTGAAAGCTAAAAAAAAAAAAAAAAAAAAAGTTCATATAAACACCATCCTCAGAAATTCCTGGGAAATATAAAGGGTCTTAATGAGAGAAATTCCTGACGCCACTTTCTTGGGGTTTTTGACCCAGCCTGTCAAGGCGCGCTCAGTGTTTTGAATTTCTTACTTGCATGTCTCCCCAAAAAAGATGACCAAAATACAATTAAAAATAAACATTAAACAGTGTACAGCATTTTACATATAATACAGTACCTGATTTGAGTCCATTATACCTTAAGACTTTGCTACATTTCTCACAGCTCAGATAGTTCAGTTCCTATTCATCTAAATCTAAAACCACTGAAAGCCTCGCCTGACTTTCCATACCTGCCTTTGTTTTCTTAACGTGACTAAAGTATCTAGCATTCAGAAATTACATTATAAGAATAATGGAATTATAACTGGATTTTTAACATGGCAATTTTTAGGTGTGTTCACATCTACTGCATGAAGCACCTACTGCAAAAGACCACGTCTGTCTAAAAATAAGCATTGATTGAACAATATTAACTGCAGATTATTACTGTAAAGAACTGACATTATCAACCTGCTGCTAAATAGTGTTTGAACTAAATTAATAACACGGGAAAGACACAGCTGCCCTAAATGATATGAACACAGGACGGGTTTAAAAATGGACAGTGATGTTGGTAGGTGGGAGGCTGAAGCGTCTGATCTTTCAGTCTCAGAAATATATGAAACAATCACGACAAGCCCTTGATCTTCTTGCTCATCATTTACCTTTTGAATTCCGGTTATCAGTCCATTTACAAGTTCTTACTTATTTGTATAATTTTAAAGAATTGTTGTGTTTTAACTAATATTAATAGCTAGATAGGGAACTTATTTCTTTTCCTTTCATAGGGTAAAATTGACGCTGATTTTATGCTAGTATTATGTATTAACAGATATTTTTCCAATGGATATTACTGTAGTGGGTATACTTTAAAAATATTATGTTTAAGAAAACTGAAAACCATGAATCAATGATCCTCCACCACTAACACTTCATTCAATGCCGTTTTCATATTTTATTGCAGTCTGCTGTGTATGAAAGCCATTGAGCCTCCACAAGCCCCGTTTGTAGCTCCAATGTAATGTATTCTTAAAAAGCATTTAATTAATGGAGTCTACTAACACATGGAAAAGCATTCTGTTATCTCTATTATTTATAAGTACTGTAAGACTCATTGTTACAAAACTACTTCTTTTTCTTCTTCTTTCGGCTGCTCCCGTTAGGGGTCGCCACAGCAGATCATCTTCTTCCATATCTTCCTGTCCTCTACGTCTTGTTCTGTTACACTCATCACCTGCATGTCCTCTCTCACCACATCCATAAACCTTCTCTTAGGCCTTCCTCTTTTTCTCTTCCCTGGCAGCTCTATCCTTAGCATCCTTCTCCCAATATACCCAGCATATCTCCTCTGCACATGTCCAAACCAGTACAATCTCGACTCTCTGACTTTGTCTCCCAACCGTCCAACCTGAGATGACCCTCTAATGTCCTCATTTCTAATCCTGTCCATCCTCGTCACACCCAATGCAAATCTTAGCATCTTTAACTTTGCCACCTCCAGCTTTCTGGTCAGTGCCACCGTCTCCAACCCATATAACATAGCTGGTCTCACTACCGTCCTGTGGACCTTCCCTTTCACTCTTGCTGATGCCTGTCTGTCACAGATCACTCCTGACACTCTTCTCCACCCATTCCACCCTGCTTGCACTCTCTTTTTCACTTCTCTTCCACAATCCCCATTACTCTCTACTGTTGGTCCCAAGTACTTAAACTCACCCACCTTCTCCAACTCTACTCCTTGCATCCTCACCATTCCACTGACCTCCCACTCATTTACACACATGTATTCTATCTTGTTCCTACTGACCTTCATTCCTCTCCTCTCTAGAGCATATCTCCACCTCTCCAGGGTCTCCTCAACCTGCTCCATACTCTCACTACAGATCACAATGTCATCAACAAACATCATAGTCCACAGGGACTCCTGTCTAATCTTGTCTGTCAACCTGTCCATCACCATTGCAAATAAGAAAAGGCTCAGAGCTGATCCCTGATGTAATCCCACCTCCAACTTGAATGCATCCGTCACTCCTACCGCAGACCTCACCACTGTCACACTTTCCTCGTACATATCCTGTACAACTCTTACGTACTTCTCTGCCACTCCTGACTTCCTCATACAATACGACAACTCTGTCATATGCTTTCTCCAGGTCCAAACAGACGCAATGCAACTCCTGGCCTTCTCTATACTTCTCCATCAACATCCTCAGAGCAAACATCGCATTTGTGGTGCTCTTTCTTGGTGTGAAACCACACTGCTGCTCACTAATCATCACCTCAATTCTTAACTGAGCTTCCACTGCTCTTTCCCATAACTTCATGCTGCATCAATTTTATTCCCCTGTAGTTACTGCAGTCCACTACTGCAAACCAGTACACTTCTTCTCCACTCCTCAGGCATTCTCTCACTTTCCAAGATTCCATTAAACAACCTGGTTAAAAACTCCAC
The DNA here is from genome assembly GCF_900747795.2 of Erpetoichthys calabaricus. Classification (NCBI taxonomy): domain Eukaryota; kingdom Metazoa; phylum Chordata; class Cladistia; order Polypteriformes; family Polypteridae; genus Erpetoichthys; species Erpetoichthys calabaricus. The sequence goes on from NC_041397.2 coordinate 14,574,142, forward strand.
TTAATAAACAAAAATGTAATAACTGACTCTTGGATGAAATAAATAAATAAATAAATGTGAAATGCTCTTTCCTATCAGTTAACTTAGTCACTGAATGCACCTGAATGTTACACCATGTATACACTGTCCAACTTGTTTAAATCATGTCATAGTTTTTGTACATGTTCCAAGCAACAATATTTTTACTTTTCTTAAACATTACAGATAATTTGTCATTCCACATTTTGACCCACAATCGTAACTCTGATTGCAATTTCAGGCCTGGCTTATGTTGTCACTAGTCTTATGTTGTGCCCCATGGTGCTGTAGTTGTGTTGCACATTTCTAGTATAAAGCAATAACGGAACATCCACTGAGAGGTCAGATGATATTTTTAATTGTTAATTATGCAGGGAGATTCAAAAAGATTCATCCGATTTCAAAATGATTTATTTCACTTGTAAATCATTAGAGAACAATGCAGTAAATTGTAATTGGTTTAGGTGAGCATAAAGTTTATTATGTAATGTTACAAGTGCTCAATATGACCTTTTCCAGCTGTACGGACAACGTGATAGTCAAATTCATCCCGTACTCGACTGAGCGTGTCAGGTGTTACGGTACTCACAACTCTTTCAGTGCGATTTCGGAGATCATTCAGGGTTGTTGGGAGTGGTGGCACATAAACAGAATCCTTAACGTACCCCCACAAAAAAACGGCGTGAGATCTAGTGATCTTGGGGGCCAGAAGGGGAGAGCCAAATTGTAGGCTCCTTTACGGCCAATCCAGCGATGAGGAAGCTTGTTGTTGAGAAGTGCGCAGACTGAAGGAAGCCATCCACCGGTGACAGTCAGAAACTCTATGATTCCCCCCTCTTTCAAATGGTATGTGATTGATTCCAATCATCAGATGTTGACAGGCCAACTGCCAAGCATATTCTGGATATGACTCCAAGTCTTGGCCTGAGGGGCTGTGCCTGGCTCACCTATTCTGGGAGGAGTCTGATTAGTAAGCATGAGACAAAATTTCACTGGATCAAATTTCAGGATACAGAATAGTGGCAGGGCAAAATGTGACCGTTTAGCATGTATTGTGTGACAGTATCATGACTCAAGTGAAACACAAAGGCAAATGAAAAACATCTTTTGTCAAACGCAGGGAGTTTATAAATTTGACTGAAAAACTAGACCTAAGATATAATATGCCAAAGTGAATTTTATTTCAGCAGAAGCATTATTCACCGCCTGTATAAAGATGTGAAGGTGACAGCTGTCAGCTAATGGATGAGTAGAGGCATTCAAGATGGAAATAATAGGACAGCCATAGTTGGAGCAATGTTTGATGTTAACTCAAAAAACAAATAATCCATTTAAATCTGAATGGTTTTGCACTGCAGTTACTTTATGTTACAGGTTTATGGGGACATATTGTCAGATGTACACAGTACAGTGAAATTCTCACCTATATGTGCTAAGTAACATCCCACATATGTATCTTATGTTACTGCAGTGCAAATATTTCATGTTTGTTTTCAATTGAAGATTACATTGTTTTCATAAAAGAAGATCCAGCTTACAATAACATACATTAAAACATCTGTATTGGCACACTGTGCTAAATTTATTTTGCTGAGTTTCAGTTTATGCATATCTAATAAGTAACACTAAACATACTGTACATTTCTTTTATGAAAACTAGGGGGCTTTGCCCCCTGCTCGCTTTGCTCGCCAACCCCTGGGCCTGCGCTACACGCTAGCCTCCTTGTGGTTCTGCCACTCGCGTATGGGGATGTGGATGTACAATTTAAACAGATTTCAAGGGAATTGTTACATATGCATAATAGAACTAACTATTTTACATTACAGTGAGTAATTAACCGTATTAAAAAACAGTAAAATGTAATAATTTGAATGTTAATTATGTTTCATGTTGCGTTAGAGTTACTCATTGCGTAATACGATTTCGTTCTGTTTGGCTTTGAAATTAACACGCAAATACTTTTTAAACTTACACTTTTACTGTAAATAATAAAGTATCTATCTATCTATCTATCTATCTATCTATCTATCTATCTATCTATCTATCTATCTATCTATCTATCTATCTATCTATCTATCTATCTATCTATCTAAAACTTCAGTAAAAACTATTTTTCTAATTAAATTTTCATCAATATCACATTGCATTTTGATTCTGTGTTTGTGACAATGCAAAGTGTAACTGCCCGTGAGTCAATTTTGTTTCTTTCTCACTATTAAATAAAATGACTTTTTCAAATGTTTGGCTCTGAGATTTGTTAACTGTCTTTACAAAAGCAATTCTAATGGGAAACTGTTAACGTTTTAATATGAATGGCATATCAAGATCTCCTTTGTTGTCTAATGTTATCTTCGGAAGATGTCCAACATTACCTTTCTTGGATACATCCTTCTTTCTACAGTAATTCGGCTGGTGGAAGACCGGATGGTGTTAACGGTTGTAGATATTCTTTGTGATATTGTAAGCTCAAGTTTTCATCTTCCGCACCATCACCACCAACTGTTTCAAGCAAAGTCTATTGATACGCATTTAACTAATTTGCAGTGTAACCGAACAACAATTTTGGTGCTAATTCATTTGACTTCATCATTTCTTTGTGCTAGGATTGCCCGTGTACTCATTTTTTCTGTTAATAACCCTTTGTGATGAAATTCTTCAATAAGATTTGGACATAATACGTCTTCTTTAAGTGGGAACTTAAAGTGAGGAAAACATTAAAATTTTTAAGAGCTGAGAGAGCAGGAACTGTGTCTGTCAAAAGCACTCACACGAATGAGAGGTAAGAGTACTGTGTGCATGGTTGAATATGGTTGAGAGAATTGCGTGATTTGAAAAAATCTCATGACTAAAGTCTTGTCTCGCGGCACTTGAAAAAAGTCTCATCTCATCCTAGGATTTTTTCTATATAATAGAGAGACGTCATACTGTGGGACTATTACAATATGAAGCCTGAATCACAATATGAATTGAATTGTGGGATAAGTGTATTGTGTTCTGCCTACTATGTAGTTTACTCATGAAATATCCAGGCTACCTCAAATCAAATGTCATCAAAATTTATTTATATAGCACGTTTAAAATCAGCAATAGCTGACTAAAGTGCTGTATAGCCAAGAATAATACAGTACAAAAGACAATAAAACAGACAGACCTAGCCCTTATAATTATAATCAATTAAAAGCCAAAGAATAGAAATGTGCCTTATGAAGTGGTTTAAAAATAGGCAAAGTATGGGCCAGCCTAACGTGAAGTGGTAGCTCATTTCTGAGTCTGAGGGCTACTACTGGAACGGCACGATCTCCCCTACACGTTAGTCTTGATTTAGGGACCACCAGAAGCAACTGATTAGTAGAACTGAGTAACCTTGATGGAATGTATAATTGTAAAAAGGTCGGACAGGTAAGAGGTAGCTAGGCCATTTAGTGCTTTATAAGGAAACAATTAAATGATAAAATCAATCCTAAAATGAACAGGAAGCCAGTGCAGGGAGGCCGGTTTAGGAAAAATATGTTCTTGCTTGTGTGTTTCCATTAAAAGATGAGCTGCAGCATTTTGGGCCAACTATAAACGTGAGATAGAAGCCTGGCTGATGCCAGCATTAAATGCATTACAGTAGTCAAATTGGGACGAAATAAAAGCCTGTGCAACTCTTTTAAAATCATCCATTCATCCATTATCCAACCCACTATATTCCAACTACAGGGTCACGGGGGTCTGCTGAAGCCAATCCTAGCCAACACAGGACACAAGGCAGGAAACAAACCCCGGGCAGGGTGCCAGCCCACCGCAGGGCACACACACCCACCCACAAACCAAGCACACACTAGGGACAATTTAGGATCGCCAATGCACCTAACTTGCATGTCTTTGGACTGTGGGAGGAAACCGGAGCACCCGGAGGAAACCCACGCAGACACGGGGAGAACATGCAAACTTCACGCAGGGAGGACCCGCTTTTAAAATCATTAAACAATCAAATAGATAAAAGCCTCAGTTGAAAAAAACTAGTTTTAATTACTGAGTTCATCTATTTATCTAATTTAAAATCACTATCCATAATTACACCCAAGTTTTTTACAGTGGATCTTACATAAGGTTTCAGGGAGCTCAAGTCCATGTGAGGGGCACCACTGATACCACTTAGCTCAAATATGAAGACCTCAGTTTTGTTGTAAAACGTTTAAGGCCATCCAAGCTTTAACATCCCCAAGACAGTCCAACAAAAGTTTTAAATAAATGGTTCTTCTCTATCCAGCAGCTGTATTTGGAATTCTAACCACATGCTAAGCTCTTCATTCTCTAGTTGATTTTCACAAATTATTTTTTTTAGATAGACTAGCCGTCTAGTTACGCTGAGGCAAGGTACACTCCAAAATGCAGAGGTAGACCGACTCCCCACTCTTGAAGTCACACTTCCCTCTCCCCTCGGCCCACAGCCTCTGTCTCAGATTAGTGCGAATATTTCTCTCCTGCAAACGAACTATGATACTTAGTGCGATGAGAGAAGTCGCAAAATCAACCGGAATGTTCGAGTAAATTATAGAAAAAAACCCGATCTAAATTTGTTAGGTAGTTCTCTCGTGAAAAGCAAACAGACAGATAGACAGACAGACGTTGGATTTTATATACTGTATCTAGAGATAGGTATAGCACTTACCTATAATGAATACCATCTAAATGCTCCACACAAGTACAAAGCCAACTGTTTTTATTTGTTTTATTTGGAGCTGGAGCACAACTGCTGATGCTATGCTCAGAATCACACAGTGTCTCAGAATCTAATTCAAAAATTCAAATAACAACCCTGAAGTATAACCTTCAATTCCTTAAAATACATTATGTGAAACTGTGACACACTTTGTATCAATTAAAAGAAGCAAATAAATAAATAAAAAAAGTTACAGATGACCAGCTCTGTTACTTTTAGTTTTTGGATTACCACAGACAGTCTTTATGATTCCATGGCCCTAATAGACTATATGGCCCAGTGTGGGCTGGGGGGTCTTTTGGCCTTGGAACCCCTGCAGATTTTGCTTTTTCTTTTCTCCAACCTAACTGGAATTTTATTTATTTATTTATTTTTTCTGTCCTTCTGGCATTTCGACCTTACCTTTTTCTTTGTTATATACTGTATAATATTATTGCATAATCTTGTTTATGTTTTATATTAACTTTCTTTTGTTTCATTTTGTAAAGCACTTTGAGGTACTGTGTTTGTATGAAAATGTGCTATAGAAATACATGTTATTTTTATGTACTCTGACAGGATTAGAAGTGCAGAAAGAAGGTGTTTCTGTAAGTCATTCATTTATTGGTTTCAGCTTTGCTTTTTTCAAGCCATTCATTTACTGGTTTCAGCATTATGACAGATGTTAACACTTTTTGTTGTGTGAAATATAATCGGCAGGCTGCTTATCTGGTTAAATCTATCGCCAAGGCTTGTGTCAAGCTAATTGTGGAGCACACACAGTGCTGGTGTTCTCATCAGCACACTACTGCTTGGTACTTTGTGTGAGAGCTCAGAACAGTCTTTTCATTGTCAGTGCCCCTTGCAGCATCTCAACTTGACCCAATTTTTAGTGTTCTGTGCGCGTTGTACTGAGCATATACCTCAGCGCCAGCACATTGTTGTGTCACGAGTGTCAGCTGATTTGCTCAGGAACGCTTTTCGTCTGCTGGTTCATTTCAGATCAAGGTTTATAAAAATATCAGTAAAGTGTGTCTCTTTGGAGGATATGTAAATTGCTATAAAAAGACTAATATCAGTGCCTTTGCTCACGGCTTTTATCTTTTCTACTGGATTCTTCTAACTTGTTGCTCTCATTTCAGGTGTTGCCATCTACACTGGAATGGAAACCAAAATGGCTCTGAACTACCAGTCTAAGTCTCAAAAGCGATCTGCAGTTGAGAAGTAAGGATTTCTTTGGGGAGACCCCCTACACTACTGTTTCAATACAAAGCTCATGCTTTTTATTTTTTATGGCGAAAATTGCTTCACTGGGCATTCTGTAAAGCTAAATGACGTGAAAACTGATAATTGTGGTTCTCATTCTGCCTTATTTAATATGCCACAGAGATGCTTCTCTATACAGAATAATTGTGTGAGGCAACACTGTGCACAGTACCACTTATTAATTATGAATTTATGAGTTGACGCAGTGTGTTGTTGTCATAGATGAGGCTCCTGCAGGGCAGCATTTTCCTGTTTTCACTGATTACTTAGTCTATAGCTGTCATATCCTCTCAGAGTGCCGTTAGATTCTGCTCAAGTCCCCCAACACACTCCCCTTTATGTATGTCTAGTTATAATATTTATATACGTAACCAGTGTCAGCCTAGTCAAGGTCAGCAGTTTATTTAGAATAATGGTGTTACTCAATGTGGACGATGGGGTGCTTTGGCCATGGCCCTGCTGCTTTTCATTTTGACTACATTACATCTACAGCTGTATGCTACTTCCTTGATCTATTACAGGGTTTTTTTACCAGGCCTCATATCCTGGGTATCTTGACCAGCAGGGAGTTTTAGCTCCAGATAAACTAGGTTCAATGGTGGGAAATGCACTGTGGAAAGGGAGATCCGTTTACTGTGCCACCTCAAAGCCATGATGGTGTGGAAAGTAATAACAACAAAACATGACACAAATACAGTGGTGTGAAAAACTATTTGCCCCCTTCCTGATTTCTTATTCTTTTGCATGTTTGTCACACAAAATGTTTCTGATCATCAAACACATTTAACCATTAGTCAAATATAACACAAGTAAACACAAAATGCAGTTTTTAAATGATGGTTTTTATTATTTAGAGAGAAAAAAAATCCAAACCTACATGGCCCTGTATGAAAAAGTAATTGCCCCTTTGTTAAAAAATAACCTAACTGTGGTGTATCACACCTGAGTTCAATTTCCGTAGCCACCCCCAGGCCTGATTACTGCCACACCTGTTTCAATCAAGAAATCACTTAAATAGGAGCTGCCTGACACAGAGAAGTAGACCAAAAGCACCTCAAAAGCTAGACATCATGCCAAGATCTAAAGAAATTCAGGAACAAATGAGAACAGAAGTAATTGAGATCTATCAGTCTGGTAAAGGTTATAAAGCCATTTCTAAAGCTTTGGGACTCCAGCGAACCACAGTGAGAGCCATTATCCACAAATGGCAAAAACATGGAACAGTGGTGAACCTTCCCAGGAGTGGCCGGCCGACCAAAATTACCCCAAGAGCGCAGAGACGACTCATCCGAGAGGTCACAAAAGACCCCAGGACAACGTCTAAAGAACTGCAGGCCTCACTTGCCTCAATTAAGGTCAGTGTTCACGACTCCACCATAAGAAAGAGACTGGGCAAAAACGGCCTGCATGGCAGATTTCCAAGACGCAAACCACTGTTAAGCAAAAAGAACATTAGGGCTCGTCTCAATTTTGCTAAGAAAACATCTCAATGATTGCCAAGACTTTTGGGAAAATACCTTGTGGACTGATGAGACAAAAGTTGAACTTTTTGGAAGGCAAATGTCCCGTTACATCTGGCGTAAAAGGAACACAGCATTTCAGAAAAAGAACATCATACCAACAGTAAAATATGGTGGTGGTAGTGTGATGGTCTGGGGTTGTTTTGCTGCTTCAGGACCTGGAAGGCTTGCTGTGATAGATGGAACCATGAATTCTACTGTCTACCAAAAAATCCTGAAGGAGAATGTCCGGCCATCTGTTCGTCAACTCAAGCTGAAGCGATCTTGGGTGCTGCAACAGGACAATGACCCAAAACACACCAGCAAATCCACCTCTGAATGGCTGAAGAAAAACAAAATGAAGACTTTGGAGTGGCCTAGTCAAAGTCCTGACCTGAATCCAATTGAGATGCTATGGCATGACCTTAAAAAGGCGGTTCATGCTAGAAAACCCTCAAATAAAGCTGAATTACAACAATTTTGCAAAGATGAGTGGGTCAAAATTCCTCCAGAGCGCTGTGAAAGACTCATTGCAAGTTATCGCAAACGCTTGATTGCAGTTATTGCTGCTAAGGGTGGCCCAACCAGTTATTAGGTTCAGGGGGCAATTACTTTTTCACACAGGGCCATGTAGGTTTGGATTTTTTTTTCTCCCTAAATAATAAAAACCACCATTTACAAACTGCATTTTGTGTTTACTTGTGTTATATTTGACTAATGGTTAAATGTGTTTGATGATCAGAAACATTTTGTGTGACAAACATGCAAAAGAATAAGAAATCAGGAAGGGGGCAAATAGTTTTTCACACCACTGTAATTTGTAATTTTGTACTTGGCTTGTGTTAAAAAAGAAATCATAAAATCTGCTTGGAGATCCCTGATAAAAGTTGACAGAGATGAATGCAGCAGTTAGTTCAGATGCTGCGAGTACTCAGGCTGTTATCTACTCCAGATACTGTCAGTGCCTGCAAAAATGTGAAAGTCTGGAAGTTTTATGGGGGATGCAATTCAGAAGACCCAGGATTGAGCAGATCAGCAGCTGTGGTGCTGTAGTGTAGGGATTCAAGTGGAAGATGACAACAAGTGCTGGGCATTCAATTTAAAGCTGCAGTGTTCACATGCATCTTTAGTGGCATCCTTCGTCTTGTAATATATGACAAAGTACAGTTACCACACAGTATTTTCAAACTGCACTTGTATATATTCAAACAAAAACTGCACACATTTGTATATGAATGAATGCCTATTTTGACAGTCCTGGGGCCTCATGTATAAACGGTGCGTACGCACAAAAATGTTGTGTATGCCCGTTTCTACGCTCATATTTTCATGGCAGCCTCATACATTTCTGCTCAGTGGCACCCAGTGTCAAAGCAGTGCTATTATTTCTGTGGTGTTTCTTTTTTTGATTCACATCCATGACACGGGCTGTATCAAATACACCTTGATTGTAATCATTCTGCAACAATATAATTGTGCACTGAATGGCCAAACTATTCCAACTGCCATAGCTGCTTTAGCGTTGTTAGAAGACATCTCAAATGCAGAATTAGAAGAGAGTGCGTATTTATAGATGATGATGATTGGGGTTCTTGAGAGACTGAGTGAGGAGTTTGAGTGCCTGGGCTTGCAAGTGTCCTGATAAAAACCAAGAACCAGGCCTTTAATGTCCTCTCGGGCACGGCCATCAGTAGTGTGTCTGTCAGCGGAGAGAGTGTCGACCTTGTCGAGAGGTTTACTTACCTTGGCAGTGACATTCATGTCTGTGGTGACTCTTCCTATGAAGATGGTAAATGGATTGGGAGAGAATGGGGATCATGAGGTCACTGGAAAGGGGTGTGTGGCACTCCCGATATCTATGCAAAAGGAAGTCTTTAGAGTCTTGGTGCTTCCTGTCTTGCTATATGGTTGCGAGACATGTGTGTTATCCAGTGACCTGAGACGAAGACTGGACTCCTTTGGTACTCTGTCTCTTCGGAGAATCCTTGGGTACTGCTAGTTTGACTTTGTGTCAAATTAGCGGTTACTCATGGAGTCCTGAATGAGGCACATTACCTGCATTGTGTCATTTATGGTACTATATAGTCATGTGGTGCGATTCCCCCGATGGTGATGTGGCTCGCAGGATCCTCATTGTTAAGGACCCAAGTGGCTGGACCAGGCCAAGGGGACACCCATGTAACACCTGGCTGCGGCAGATAGTGGGTCATTTCTGGAGGGTGGGACTGGACCGCTTGTCAGCCTGGGATGTTGCAAACCGGGAACCCAAGCTGTCTCGTCGTGTGCTGGGTGTGGCAACGCACTGTACCTGACAATGACTGTCTTCTAAGTTGATTTCGATTTTTAAGAGCTATCCTCTTGGAGCTGTCTGCTGAACTGGCACCGGCTTTATAAAGGCAAACTCTGAGGAATTGTTCTCTAACTGCTCCTTTGCAAGTTCTTTGAAAGTACTTTGAAAAGATAAACATAAAAGTGCAAATCACAGCAACATCTGGTTTTTCAAATGTAATCGGAGCAGTCAACTTCACGCACATTGCTACTGCAATGGAGCCGGAGAAATTACATCAGCCAGGGATGAATCACCAAAAGAATGAGCTGGCATTACATCATGTATAGGTGGAGAACCTATAAAAACGGCAGCTCTGTACAGTCGCAGGTGCTTTTTCCAGCTAGTGTGGCAAAAGGCAAGCAGTCCTTTTAAGGATAATGATAGCAGCACCATAACCACCTGGAGTCACATTCTCAGCACAGGGGTCAGCTTTTGTCAAATTGTCTGAAACTTAATAAACAGATGGTTGGGCTCTGACTTGACTTTTCTCATCAACTTCAATATGTGACCACTTCTTTTTTATTTCTGGCACTGTGCTACTTTCTGAACTTAAACTTTCCAGTGTCTCCGCCATGCTGTATCACACAATGCATTTCCTTTTGTTGCTTATACCACTGCTTAAGCCAACAAATAGTACAGTTTTCCTTACCTCCACTTCACATTCCCTGAAATTGTTCTTTTTTCCATTTGCTTTTTCCATTGTCTTTTAACAAAACACTGAAAGGAAGGAGCTATTTATATTGATTTGGATGTTCAAATACGCAAAAATTTGGGAGGAGTCGAGGTAGGGTGTAGGTGCGTGCATGTTTGTTAAATTTCATGTTCATTGAGATTTATAAGGGGAAGTGCGTGAAACTTGACGTAAACACAGTTTTAATCATCTGGATTTTTTTGTCCATACACCATTATACATGAGGCCCCTGGTGTGTGTCTAGTGTAGTAGTTTTGAAGTTCAGTGTAGGTGGTCCTGTGTTGCTACAGATTTAGTGTTTAAACTTGTTTTTCTAATATTGAGCTGTTTTTATTCAACTTGATGCAATTGTTTAATTTGCTGATTTTTTTTACTGCTTTTTCTCATTTTAGACATTCAGAAAAGTGCAGGCATGTGAGAATTAGATTTATAAGAAATGTAGAATGTGGAAAGGTAAATCCACTTGAAGTGTCACCTTAAAGCCATGATGGCAGGTAAAATAACAACAATAAAAAACATGACACCAATAATTAGTAATTTTTATACTTGGCTTGTATTAAAAAATCGTTTAGTTTAAAATCCACAATCAGGATCTGCTGGGAAATCCCTGAAAAAAGTGAACAGAGATGAATGCAGCAGTTAGTTGAGGTGCTGTCAGTGCTCGGACTGTTACCCTCTCCAGATGCTATGACAGCCTGCAAAAAGTTGAAGGTTTGGAAGTTTTTGGAGGGACAGCATTTAAAAGTCGCAGGGTTAAGCAGATCAACAGTTGTGATTGAGGAAGAAAAAACATTATTAACTGTAATGATTATAAGTATTTAAGTCAAGGACTGTATTTTGTATTAATCATGCTGCAGAGAGCTATATGGTGTATTACTTCTATATGAATTTGCTCTTCATTTAGGTAGAAAAAGAATTAAGCTTGTGCACAGTTTAAGGGACTAACTTGCATTCTTTTATGAGAAAACGCTGACCTCTTGATACTAACAGAACACCCTGTGATATTATAAATCAATGTGATAGTTTCTGAATTCTTGCTTAAACTTATTTGAACCTATTTCTTAAAACTGTGAGTGCTCTGATAACCTCTTTATCTGAAAGAAGCAATATACACATTCCAATTCAGGGAGTAGTAAGCTATTATAATTTATGCATAACCTCAAAATGAACTGCCATGTATATTTTTTTAATAGATGAAGAAGGTATATAGAGAAAGGCCCTACATTAAACTGCGGATGTTCTGTTCTGACCAGCCAATGGCACTGAGTTGGGGAGTTGGTTACTCCAGTCCCTTCAACTCACCAAAAATAAAGAATACAGAAATTGCTTTTTATTTAAATTGGTGTTTGTTTTCCCGTTGTTATCAACTTCAGCGTCCACATGATGCTCTGGTGTAGGAGTGCACACACTTAAAGCCAAGGACCCCAAAATGTTGTGTCATCTGGCCAGGGCTCCCCACTAATACAAACCAAATATTGACACATAAGTGATTAAATGTTACATGATATCTGTAGACAAAATGTTCTCAACCTTTATTCTAGGTGTACAACTATCAGAAACTAAAATGTAAAAACTAAACATACCATTATTTTATTCTTATCTTAAAATGCCATGTTGCATTTGGGGATTTTTTTAACAAGAGATTACAGATATATTTGTGTAGGTGTATGTCTTTTAAAATTTTGTTATGTATGATGAAATGCTTTAATAATGAATTGTGTTATCATATAGGTATAATATTAAGGTTTGATTTGGAATAAAAATGAGAAAGCTCAAAATGTACACATTTTTAATTTATATAGTTACTTATGAATTCAGAAGAAATAAAATAACTAACAAGTTACATACAACTTTGGCAATGGAGCATGCTCCCTGGGGAGTCTCGAGCCCAATAATGATTGGTCCAAGGAGGTGGGGAGTGAGGGGACGCTGTCACTTTATAGCTCATGTGAGATGACGAGTGTAGGACATTTGACTACAAGCTGCAGTGTCCACATGCATCTTTAGTGGCATCCCTCATCTTGTAATATACCCCATATGACAACGTACAGCTAGCACCCAGTATTTTTAAACTCCACTTGTATACCGTATTTACGCATGTACCACGCGCACATTTTTTCCTGAAAATTAGCATAAGAAAATCAGGTGTGTGTCATACACGAGGAAATTTTTTTCTGTAATGTTTACTTCTTCTGCTTGGGCTCTCTCGCTCATGCTCTCTCTCTCTCTCTCTTTCGCGCTAGCTCGTTCGCGCAACGGAAGAAAGAAAAACTTTCGTCATGCAACAAAAACAGAAGGGCATTTCGCAGAAAACGTGCCCTAAACGCTTCCTATACAATGACAACGCGCGTTGTACACGGGGCAAAAATTTTTTTTGCGATTTTCTTTGTAAAAATTAGGGTGCGCGTCTTACACGAGAGCGCATGGTACACGAGTAAATACGGTATATTCAAACTAAAGCTTAGTTTTAATATAAATATTTGTATCTGAATGTATGCCTAATTTGACAGCCCTGGTGTGTGTCTAGTGCAGTTGTTTTGAAGTTCAGTCCCAGGGGTCTTGTGTAGCTGCAGATTTAGGGCCAGGTTATACTTCATCATGGCTGCCACGTGGCTCTTTTCATGTGTCTTCTGAGCACATCGTCAGAAATTAATGCGACAAATGCACGTGTTGCAGTACCAGCAAAAATGTAGGTAAGTTTTTGTAAGTGTATATGACGTGAGCATCATTGTTTACTATCAACATCTCCATAGTGACCAACATGCCTGTCAGAACAACTGGCATCAAATCGTCAGGTCTTAGAAAGTGGATGTGGAAACATGCAAGATGAAATGGAAGCAAATTCATGACAGATAAGTCTGAGCAAAGTGGAAAATGTCCAAGAAAAGAAGTGGGGATTCGGTTGTTTCAAAATTATGCAGTGTGACGTGAAGCCGCATTGCAGCTCCAACAAGATCGATGTGAGTACTTCGATGTTTGATGAATGGCTCGATACGGTGGAGCAAATCATCAAACTTAAGTGCAGACATATGAAAATACTTATGGTGCTTTTCTTCATCCATTTCTTGCATAGGCAATACAAGCATCGCATATTCCCTATCATAATGACGCAATACATTTAAAGGTCTCGCATGGCATCTTCTGTGTTACTCTTGCCATCTTTTTTTTTTTGACACCTTCACAACATCATCTCACACTGCCATCTGGTGGAATCCCCCAGATTTGCATAATGTAGTCAGTCAACCTCTGTAGAATTTAGGCATTCAGAAAAGTGCAGACATGTGAGAAATAGATTTATAAGAAATAATCTGTATTTTTGCCAGAGCTTAAATTTGTAACTTTCTGTTGTCATTTTCCTTAATGACAAATGAAGTATACACCGATGCAAACAGCACTGAAGGCTAAGAGGCAGCAGCCACCTGAGTGTCAGATTCACTAGTGAGCTAATTAGTAAAGTGACTTTATAATGACATCTGGAAAAGTGGAATAAAAATGGTGATGATGTTGGCAAACTTAATTTTAAAACACAAAATTATCTGCATGCGCAAATGCAGTCCAGTAAAGAAAAAGAAATTAGCAAAGCCAGTTTTGTAATTTATGTATTGACACTAAAGCACAGTAACTTCATTTATTAAGGTAGCAGTCAAATTAAAAGCACAAGGTGACTGAGACAAAAACCTGCAGCCATAGTGGGCCCCAAAGACTGAACTTGGAAAACTTCTAGCCAAGTGGATTACTCCTGGGTTTAGGAAAGAGTCATGATGTGTGTGTGCCTATTAATTAGGTCTTCATTTTGGTAGAGGCAGCGATACATAAGTGTTGTGTCATCCAGCAGAAGCAATAATTGTATCCAGTTTCAACTCTAGCTCTACCAGAAGGTGCTTGAGTCATCTAACTTATCCCATAATTTGTATTCAGTGGTGTGTCCGGTCTTGCACAACAAATTGATATTCTCCTCACCATGTTTTTACCTTGACAGGTCCATGAATGCCTTCCTGGTTGTGTATCTTTGCATTTTAATCAGCAAGGCTCTGGTCAACACAGTCCTAAAGTATGTGTGGCAGAGTAACCCTAATCGGGACGAGCCCTGGTACAACCAAAAGACGGAATCTGAAAGGCAGAGGAACACGGTAAAGATTTGAATAGGAAGGCCCTGTTGTAATTGGCCTGATAAACACTCTTTGGCATTCTTTCACTGCTCCAAATTATTATTTTTTTAGCTTATCTGTGACCTTCCCATCTTTTGGTTCTTTCACAGTTCCTCAAAGCTTTCACTGACTTCCTGGCCTTTATGGTGTTGTTCAATTACATCATTCCAGTGTCCATGTATGTCACAGTGGAGATGCAGAAATTCCTGGGCTCTTACTTCATAACCTGGGATGAAGAAATGTTCGACGATGAGCTGGGGGAAGGGGCCCTAGTAAACACATCAGATCTGAACGAAGAGCTCGGACAAGTAAGCCTTGTTGTTTGGTTTTATACTTGGCTGAAAGTGAGCGGGACTCGTGTATGTGTGTGCATATAAAATATATCTAACCAGCTATGATACAAACTGGACTTCTGCTTGAGATAATCCTCTCTGACATGTCTACCCTTTTGGAAGTTGCATGCTGAAATTGTAATTTACAAGCAAGCACTATGCACATTGGATCACACTCTTGAGCAAAAAATGAACATATTTTTCACCGTATGTTCAGATGGATCTCTTAAGGACGTACTTTACACAAATTAAACCATTAGATGTTTGCGCTTATCCTAAAACAGAAATTCAGCACTGACATCCAAGAGAGTCTGCACAGCCAGATGTCCTTCTGAAAAATGCGGTTTGCCATTTTAAAATTCAGTTTAATTCAATTAATTTTTATGTGCACAGGCTCAGACTGCTATAATGCAATTACTGAAATAAAATTAAACTGTATATTATTTACATATAGTATATAAATAGACTAGTAAGGTTAAACATACTTAAAAAAAATTCAGTTTTGATTTTGGGACGTGGACACATTGGCATAGTGGTTAGTGCTCTAGAAGGGTTTAAATCCATGCCTGGTCTCCATCTGTGCAGAGTTCAAACATTCTTCTCATGTTTGTTTTAGTGTTTTATTCTGCATACTCCAGTTTTACTCTTATATCACAAACAAGCTTGTTTGGCAAATTTGAATTAGGCTAGTATGGCCGATTTTGGGTTTGTGAGCCCTGTAACAAATAGTTGTCCCATCCAGTGTTGGTTTTGCCTTGTGCCCAATGCTGCTGGGATCAACTCTGGCTCCCTTTAACCCAATGAGGTATCAAGCAACATAATACTATGCACAGGATCTTATCATATGTGCATATCATCTATGATAGTGGGGAACAGATTTGTTGGTACCCCTCCACAAAAAAGAAGAACCCACAATTGTGTCTGAAATAACTTGAAACTGACAGAAGTAATTATTGTTTATTCTGTATTTAGCAACAATCAGACCTTTATTTAGAGTTTTAATTCAAAAGAATATTTCAAATAATAACAGAAATGTAAATGACATGGGCACAAATGATAGGACCCTTAACCTAATATTTTGTTGCACAATCACTTCCAAACAAGCAATTCCTGGAGCTCCCAATGAGACTTCTGCACCTGTCCACAGGTTGCTTGGTGCACTCTTCCTGAGCAAACTGCTCCAGCTGGGTCAGGTTTGAAGAGGACCTTCTCCAGACTGCACGTTTCAGTTCTTTCCATTGATATTCCAAACGATTCAACTCGGGGCTCACAGAAGGCCACCTCAGAATAGTCCGATGTTGTGTTCTTAGCCATTCTTGGGTGCTTTTAGCTTTGTTTTTTGGCTCATTATCCTTTTGGAGGATCCATGAGCTGACACCAAGACAGAGCTTTCTGACACTGTACAGTATGTTTTGCTCCAGCATGTCTTGATAGTCTTGAAACTTCATTGTTCCCTGCACAGACTGAAGGCACCCCATGTCAGAGGCAGCAAATCCGCCCCACAACATATCCGAGTCTCCTGCATGTTTCACTGTAGCTATGGTGTTCAGTTCTTTGGAAGCTTCTCTTTTTTGTCAGTGGACACAGAGCTGATGTGACTTATCAAAATGCTCCAGTTTTGTCTCATTGGTCCAAAGGATATTCTCCCAGAAGCACTGTGGCTTGTTAATATCCATCCATCCATTATCCAACCCGCTATATCCTAACTACAGGGTCACGGGGGTCTGCTGGAGCCAATCCCAGCCAACACAGGGCGCAAGGCAGGAAACAAACCCCGGGCAGGGAGCCAGCCCACCGCAGGGCACGCACACACACACACCAAGCACACACCTGGGACAATTTAGAATCACCAGTGCACCTAACTTGCATGTCTTTGGACTGTGGGAGGAAACCGGAGTACCTGGAGGTGTCCCGGAGGTTTCCAGGCATCACTACCCATAGTGTGTGTTAATTGGGTGAAAACATGCAGAGCTGTGTAGTTATGTTCATTCTTCTTTCTTTCTAGGTGGAATATGTATTTACAGACAAAACTGGGACACTGACTGAAAACAATATGCAGTTCATTGAGTGCTGCATTGATGGGCATGTCTATGTACCACATGCCATCTGTAATGGGCAAATCATGCCTGGAACCACGGGCATTGATATGATCGATTCATCTCCCGTAGAAGAAGGAATGGTGAGACCCCTTGTTGGGAACTGTTATGGAAGATTATGGTCACTCGCTCCTAGGGAGCCTGCAGCATTTGTGGTGTTTCGTCACTTGGGTCGATGCCCCACTGCAAGTTTTGGCAGTCGAATCAAGTGAACCACTTTTTTTCCTTATGCACAGCTGGTTTCTAGTCTGTGTGTCTCAGAGCCTCATCTAGCTTCTTTTATTTGATGCATTTCTCTCCATTCTTGCCTGGTCCTTGCAGGAAAGTGAAGAACTTTTCTTCCGTGCCCTGTGTCTATGCCACACAGTGCAGGTTAAAGAAGAGGAAACGATAGATGGGATAAAGAAAGGGCTTCAGCAGTGCAGCAAATCTTCCTCCTCCTCAGTTTATATCTCTTCTTCCCCCGATGAGGTGGCTTTGGTGGAAGGCATGAAGCGGTAGGTTGATTTTTCTGATCTGTACATCGGGATCTGGTGCTTGCTTTTTTGTTTTATTTCTCTTCTTGGCACTGACATTCCTCATATTTCCCTTAGACTTGGTTTCACGTACTTGAGACTTAAAGATAGCTACATGGAAATCCAAAATAGAGAAGATTCCATTGAAAGGCAAGTATAAACTACAAACACAGTAGTAACATATAGAACACTTTGTCCAATACCTAAAGTGAAGATGTTACAGCCTCACCATTCCCGGGGCTGGAGGTCACATATTATTTAGTAATTTTATTGAATCACCCTTACAGTAATGACGCTGTATTGTCTACTCTATTCCTAGGTTTGAGCTAATGGAAGTGCTTAGCTTTGACTCTGTTAGAAGACGCATGAGTGTCATTGTTAGGTCACACACAGGTAAGAGATATTAAAATCCTACATGATTATTGATGATCATCACCAAACACAGGCCTTTGGTACTTCTGCTTCCTGCTTAGGGAATACATTCTGCTGAAATGTCATAAGTCATTAGGTTAAAAATATGTAAGCGCAAACCCAGAACTCTTTAAATAATGACACAGAGGCTTCAAAGCCATGGCTTCTGTCACATAAATGGTACCACAGGCAGGGAAGCAATCTACTAACCATGTTATGTTCGAAACAGAATTAGTTGAGTGAATATACTGCTCCCATGTTAGCTGACCATTAAAAGTAGGTCTGTTTTTAAATTTCATATCAGATATAATATCCTCATCATTTGTTTCAGGTACTGGAACTGAACCTCATTCTTAAAGAATATTGTGTCTTGTTGCATATTTTACATGTTGTAAACCAAATTTTCTTTGGAAAATTCAAATGGAGCTTAAAAATACTGACTTTCAATTTATTCTTAACATGCACATATTCAATTATGAACCTAGAGTGTGGTTAAGAGCTGGCACTGATACAGCGCATTGCCGCACCCACCACACGACAAACCAACTCAGGATCCCAGAATAGGACCCGAGTGCAGCCATACAACGGGTGACACCTCAGCACCACACGAGTTCAGATGGAGTGGAACAGTGTGAGGTTTTTTATGGTGGCTGGAGTGCCAATTCTGCCACCAACCACCAAGGTTTTCCCTGCAGGTTGGAGGGCCTACATGCAGGGCTGGATGCTGAATAACGTCATACCCAGGACGGAGCAATTGCAGGTTAAGGGCCTTGTTCAAGAGCCCAACAGAGAAGAATCCCTTTTGGCATTTTACGGGATTTGAACTGGCAACCTTCCGATTGCCAGTGCAGATCCCTAGCCTCAGAGTCACCACTCCGTCCAAGAGAGTGAACCTAGAGAGCTACACAATAATTGCACATTTAGTATTAACCTCCTTGGCGTTAACCCCAAGCAAGACTCAAGCCTGGAACTCTATGCAATGACGGTTCAACCCCAATCAGACTCGGGGTGACGGTAACGATCCACTTTTATAGCATTAAGCCTGAGTAACACTTGTAACAGTACTCTGTTGCCATCTAGTGGATAAAATAACATTAAGCTGCCAAAAATCATGAATATTTCTATGCGTTTTGCCACTCTAAGGTAACTCATCAATATGTATGAGTAAGGTGGAGCCTTTAACCAAAACACAATGGTGTGTAAATGAGAAGCTGTAAAGCTAGTTTTAGAACAAACTGAAACTGAACCATTAGTTTAATCAAGCAATTGTGATGGCAATATGAAGTGGTTATCAGACGTTGACACAGATAGTAAAACTAATGCATATGGCACTGTGCAATTGGACCACCATGATATATGCCTTGTGAATACAGACGCCTGAAGGTTCAGCATGCAAGTACATGTGTGGCAAAAAGGCAAAATGATTGTTACTGAGTGGAAGTACAAGAAAGATGTTTGCCCCCTAGGCACTGGTTACAATGCAGCAACTGTCAATGTTTGTGTCAGGGGAAATATGGAAGCCACTTAGCCTTGTGTTATGGTAGACTACAATAATACAAAGGGCACATTGATTGTCTGGATTAGGCACAAATATTCCATTCTCTCATACTCAAACATCAGAAAAAATATGGTATGAAAAGTGCACAGTTTCTACTGTTCCAATTGTGACGTTACTCTATGTGTTGGTGACCATTTTAAAATGTATCACACGAAGGACGTGTTCTAAATCTGCAACAGTACAGCAGTGGACAATAGATAGATCTACAGTTAGGTCCATAAATATTTGGACAGAGACAACTTTTTTCTAATTTTGGTTCTGTACATTACCACAATGCATTTTAAATGAAACAACTCAGATGCAGTTGAAGTGCAGACTTTCAGCTTTAATTCAGTGGGGTGAACAAAACAATTGCATAAAAATGTGAGGCAACTAAAGCATTTTTTAACACAATCCCTTCATTTCAGGGGCTCAAAAGTAATTGGACAAATTAAATAACTGGAAATAAAATGTTCATTTCTAATACTTGGTTGAAAACCCTTATCTGGCAATGACAGCCTGAAGTCTTGAACTCCTGGACATCACCAGATGCTGGGTTTCCTCCTTTTTAATGCTCTGCCAGGCCTTTACTGCAGCGGCATTCAGTTGCTGTTTGTTTGTGGGCCTTTCTGTCTGAAGTTTAGTCTTCAACAAGTGAAATGCCTGCTCAATTGGGTTAAGATCAGGTGACTGACTTGGCCATTCAAGAATTTTCCACTTCTTTGCTTTAATAAACTCCTGGGTTGCTTTGGCTGTACGTTTTGGGTCATTGTCCATCTGTATCATGAGACACCGCCCAATCAATTTGACTACATTTAGCTGGATTTGAGCAGACAGTATGTCTCTGAACACCTCAGAATTCATTCGGCTGCTTCTGTCCTGTGTCACATCATCAATAAACACTAGTGTCCCAGTGCCACTGGCAGCCATGCACGCCCAAGACATCACACTGCCTCCACCGTGTTTTACAGATGGTGTGGTATGCTTTGGATAATGAGCTGTTCCACGCCTTCTCCATACTTTTTTCTTGACATCATTCTGGTAGAGGTTGATCTTGGTTTCATCTGTCCAAAGAATGTTTTTCCAGAACTGTGCTGGCTTTTTTAGATGTTCTTTAGCAAAGTCCAATCTAGCCTTTCTGTTCTTGAGGCTTATGAGTGGCTTGCACCTTGCAGTGCACCCTCTGTATTTACTTTCATGCAGTCTTCTCTTTACGGTAGACTTGGATATTGATACACCTACCCCCTGGAGAGTGTTCTTCACTTGGTTGGCTGTTGTGACCAGTGCTTGCTTTCTTTCTCAGGATGTACCAAACTGTAGATTTTGCCACTCGTAGTATTGTAGCAATTTCTCGGATGGGTTTTTTCTGTTTTCGCAGCTTAAGGATGGCTTCTTTCACCTGCATGGAGAGCTCCTTTGACCGCATGTTGTCTGTTCACAGCAAAATCTTCCACATGCAAGCACCACACCTCAAATCAACTCCAGGCCTTTAATCTGCTTAATTGATAAGGACATAACAATGGACTTGAACACACCTGCCCATGAAATAGCCTTTGAGTCAATTGTCCAATTACTTTTGAGCCCCTGAAATGAAGGGATTGTGTTCAAAAAATGCTTTAGTTGCCTCACATTTTTATGCAATCGTTTTGTTCACCCCACTGAATTAAAGCTGAAAGTCTGCACTTCAACTGCATCTGAGTTGTTTCATTTAAAATTCATTGTGGTGATGTACAGAAGCAAAATTAGAAAAAAGTTGTCTCTGTCCAAATATTTATAGACCTAACTGTATGTTGAAATTTTGATATTTACATGTTTCTGTTGTGCATGACCACATTTGTTCTTCTTGGAAAAAAAAATGTTTTTGACTTGTTTTTTTGGGGGTAAACAAAATGCTAAGGAGGCTATATATCATAATTTCTTTTTTTCAGGGGATTATTATCTCTTTTGTAAAGGGGCAGATTCCTCAATATTTCCTAGAGTGATTAAAGGCAAAGTGGAACAAGTCCGAGCCCGAGTTGAGCACAATGCTGTGGTAAGATGGCTCTCTTTTGATTGTACATGGAAGGAGAAGAAATGTGTGCAGATCTTGTGTTGTAACAAATATGTGGCTGGTCATCCTGGGTTTAGCTGGTCTCCATTATCTTACATTACATGTGGTACATTTCAGGCAAATGCTTGTGTGACGTGGTATTTAAGATTTAATGAGTAATGCAGTGTCTACTCTGGCTGCTGCAATTAATGCGTGCTGTAGGTTTACTACTTGCACTTGGGTACAATCCAGAACCCATGGTGAGAAGCTCTTAATAATTATATGAGACCTCCACACCAGCTACATTTAACAGATCTGTCATCATTAGATACCATCTTATTTTCATGCAGCTAGCAGGTACACCTTTACGTATCTAACTTCTTTGTCTTCCTTGAATTTTAGGAGGGCCTGAGAACACTATGTGTTGCATATAAAATGCTCAAGAAAGATGAATACGAGAGTGTCTGCCGACAGCTGAACAGTGCAAAGCTGGCTTTACATGACCGGGAAAAGAAATTGGCAGAGGCCTATGATGAAATTGAGCAGGATCTAATCTTACTAGGGGCAACTGCAGTAGAAGATCGGTATGTGTTTTAGGAAGCATAGCTAAAAAAGTGAATGATAATAAATAACTGGGTCATCAAAGAGTTGAGATAAGTGGTTAGTGGAACTTTTATATGGGGTGAGCAATATATGCCAAGTGTTAGAACATTAGTCTAGTTTAAAATAGTCCCTAAAGTCCTACTGTCTATCACACTATTTTTTAGTTTATTCCAAGTATCTATGATTCTCTGTGTAAAGAAAAAGTAATGTTTGTACAAAATTTACCAGTTTCCAACTGTGTCCCCATGTTCTTGATGAGCTCAATTTAAAATAATAGTCTTGATCCACAGGACTAATTCCCTTCATAATTTTAAACACATTAATCATGTCTCCTCCTAATCTTCTTTTGCTTAAACTGTAAAGACTCAGCTCTTTTAATTATTCCTCATGACTCATCCCCTGTAGTCCTGGAATCAGCCTAGTCGCTCTTCTCTGGACCTTTTCTAGTGCTGCGATGTCCTTTTTGTAGCCTTGGGGACCAAAACTGCACCCAGTACTCCCAGTGGGGCCTCACCAGTGTGTTATAAAGACTGAGCAGAACCTCCTGTGACTTGTACTCCACACATCAAGGCGCTATATAACCTGACATTGTTAGGCCTCTTAATGGCTTCTGAACACTGTTTGGCAGTTGATAGCATAGAGTCCACTACGACTCCTAAATCCTTCTCATAAGGTGTACTTTCGATTTTTAGACCTCCCATTGTGTATTAAAACTTAACATTTTTTACTTCCTACATGTAATACTTTATCATGTTAGCATGGTGAGAACTTGCAATTTTCTAAATTGGTCCTGGGACTAAGCATGTATGGTAGAGCGGCACCACAGCTAAAAACAGTTTTCCATGTAAATATTGATTGAAGTTATTACATCCATAAGTTTGGGAGAGAAAGCAATCAGAGAAGGTTATATAACTGCATCTGATATGGAGTGATGGGGTTAAAGTCTGGCTGTGTGTAAAAAAAAAAAAATCAGAATGAGGCTTTGCCTATGGCTGAAATGTAAGGTGAGTTTAAGGTTGACTCCATGACAGCTCACTAAGGACTATATTAGTTAGCAGGTCTTAATATTCAAGCGTCTTGAGTAGTTGGCCTCCATGCATAGAGTAGTTATGTAACCCGCTTAATCCAGACCAGTGTTCGCATCCCAGGTCCTATCTGTGTGCATTTTCCATGTTTTCCCCATGTTTCCATGGGTCTCCTCCAGGTGTATAAAGTAGTATGTGTTGAAATTCATATTTAAGGCTAGCAGAGAACTTTTTCATAAAAAGGCTCACCATGGCTGCTTTTCATAGACTTATCTTGATAATATTGATAAAGCAGAAACAGGGACAATACAATTTAGTTCACATTTGTGGTGAACCCAATGATTTCATTAATTTCTGTCATCTATGTCTGTAGTACTCGGGTGTTGTACCGTTTTAGCCATTATAAATGTAGTGAGCAATCAAGCAAAATGACCCCTTTTATTGGCTTAACTAAGAAGATTACAATATGCAGGCTTTCAAAGCAACTCAGGCCCCTTCTTCAGGCCAGATGTAAACTATGTCATCTATGTTTAAATACTTAATATAAGGTGGTGCAATTTGAACCCTAATACTATCAAAAGAACTCCTACTTAAAGTGTAGGCAGTGAAGAACATTGGAACACTGCAGCACACAATAAGTGTAGATGTTGGGTTTGTTTGCTTTCTTTTAAGGTAAACGCATTCATTTTCTTTTGTAGCCTGCAAGAAAAAGCTGCTGACACAATTGAGTCTCTACACAAAGCAGGCATGAAGGTGTGGGTGCTGACAGGTGACAAGATGGAGACTGCTGCTGCTACCTGCTATGCAAGCAGACTTTTCCACAGAAACACTCAAATCCTAGAGCTGACCACCAAAAGAACAGAGGAACAGAGCCTTCATGATGTGCTGTTTGAGCTAAGCAGGACTGTGCATCAACACTCAGGCAGTCTGAGCCGTGACAGCATCTCTGGGTATGCATCTCCGTAACAAAGAAAATAATAAGCTCTTACAAGAGCGCACTCAAAGTAACACCACTGGCCATCTTCTCTATCCATGGTTCTTATATCCCACCTCTTTCAACAGTCTTCTTTTACACCCAGCAAACTCGATTGAGGTGAAATGATTAGAACATCCTTGGTCCACCCCTTTGCCCACCAAGTATACCGTAAGCATTATTGTCTCAGTAGGGCAACAAAAGCTTTTAATAGGGTTGTTGATGAAAGCCTTATTTATTAATACAGCAGCAGGGTCTCCTGCCTGATCTGGTGGCTTAGGCACAGAGTTCTAAACGATGGTAGTGGTGTGGCTATTTGAGTCAAATGTGCTTCGCCTTAGTATGAGTGAGGGAATTACTGTTAACATGCCCTGCTTGGATTTGCCATGCAGCCCTTCTTGTAGCAATGAACATAATCTTTTTGTTTCTTTTCAGGCTTTCACAGGATATGCAGGACTATGGTTTAATAATTGATGGAGCAACTCTGTCTTCAGTCATGAAGCCTACAGAAGATGGGAGCTCTGGAAACTACAAAGAGATCTTTCTGGAGATTTGCAGGAACTGCAGTGCTGTCCTGTGCTGCCGAATGGCTCCACTACAGAAAGCTCAGGTCTGCCTTTATTGTAGTTGACCTATGTGTAGAGCTACAGCTATGGCCACTGTTGGGCAGAATACTCTTAAAAAAAGTATTTAAATACTGAATACTGAATTTACAGTCCTTAAAGTATTCAGATTTATATTTTGATTGAATACTCAAAATGTGTAACTTATTCTGAATACTTTATGAATACTTTTAGTGAAATGTCAAGCAAAATGACACCTTTTATTGGCTAACTAAAAAGATTACAATATGCAAGCTTTTGAGGCAACTCAGGCCCCTTCTTCAGGCAAAATGTAATACAGAGACTGGAGTTCCCTCTGTTTATATACACACACTAGGACAAGAAACAACATTGGTAAATCTTCAAGTGAGGAATCTTAAATGTAAAAAATTAATAGACTTCTTCAGGCTAGGGTTCATTTAACAAGAGAGAGGAGAACAATGTATGGTCAAGATCTTAAGATAACTGTCCAACAAAGTCTTTTGAAGTTTCTAATTAGTTTTTCAATACAATGTTGGTCAATAGTCAGGTTGTCTGTGTCAGTCTGAAAGATGCAAACAATCCTCATACCTGGCCAAAAACTCTTGTCTCTATTTAAGCCATGTTGTAATGTATTAAATTTTAGCATGAGTTTAACTTCCCATTCTTTTCTCTCTTGCTGTGTTCTGAAGTTGCCTATAAGCACTGCGACTTTAAAGTCCCTGTCATAGTGTCCATGGCTGTTGAAGTGGGCTGCTACAGGAACATCTGTGTTACCACGTTTAATGTGGAACCTGTTTAAATTCATTCTCTGGCGGAGTGTTTGTCCAGTTTCTCCCACATAGAGTGCAGTGTCAGGACATTTCATGCACAGAAATAGGTAGACCACATTCGATGATCTGCAGGAAAATGATCCCTTTATGTGATGTTCTAGTCGGCAGTGTGGTATAACTATACGGTCTGTATTATAAATATGGGCACATGTTTTACATCTTTTCTGTAGGCAGGGAGATGTGCCATTTTCTGTTGGTTCACTTAGAAAGCTTTGGACAATTAGTTGCTGAAGGTTTGGTGGTTGTCTGCATGCCAGGAGAGAAGGTTCAGGGAATATATTTTTCAGTGTTTGGTCATTGTTTAGCATTAGCTGAAGTTCTTTTATAATTTTTCAAAGTGCTTCAAAATGTGGGTTCTAGGTGACAACAAGCGGGTTGCGGTTCCTGTTGTCTTTAGTTTTACATTCCAGAAGGTTGTCTCTGGGTATGGCAGTAGCTCTTCTTATTTGAGTGTCTGTTGTTTTGGGGGTATAACCTAGTCTGTTGAAATCTTGTGTGAGCTCCTGCAGTTGTTTATCCCGGTCTGTCGGGTCTGAGCAAATACAATTGTACCGTATTGCTTGGCTGAAAATAATGGAGTGCCTTATATGCTTGGGCTGGAAGCTGTCACTTCTTAGGTAGGTCCGTCCGTCTGTTGGTTTGTGAAAAACAGAAGTAAAAGGGTGTTGTCTTTCAGTTGAATGGCGGTGTCAAGTAAGCTGACTTCTGTTTTTGAGTAATTCAGCTTCAGCTTTATGTTGGGGTGAAAAGATTTATATTCATTATGAAAATGGAGGAGGTCCTTCTCACTAGCAGTCCAGATTATGAAGATGTCATCTATGTAACGGAGATACAACATTGGTTTTAAGATGCACATTGACATGAAATCTTCCTCCAATTTTGTCATAAATAGGTTTGCTAAGATTTTATTGATTGATGAAAAGCTCCCACACTTTTATTTTACGAGTGATGTATGACAGACTTATTTTTTACTTTTTAGTACACTTTTTAACTTAATATAAGCATGTTTTTTAAAAAGTATTTTATTTTATATATATATTATATATATATATATATATATATATATTATTTTGAACTTTTTAGTCTTGGGTTTCTTTTAGTATAACTTTGTAATTAATATTTTAACATTTCCTTTAATATTTCTATCTGGTACTAGCGCCATCTATTGGTGAAATCTTGAACTATTCTTCACATGAAAATTTCATTTCTTAATTAACACGGATCAATTAGTGAAACTGATTATTGATTCATGTATTGTCATCAGAAGTAAGAAAGTGTGCAAAACTTCAAGTCATTTGGACAATAGGAAGTGGGTTAAATATCGATGACAAGATTTGTACCAGACAACAAAGAGGTGTTGTTAAAAGTTCTTAAAACAAGTTAAAAGAAGCGTGGTAATAATAAAATAGACTTCAGTCTCACACAAAACAGAAGCTCTGTTTGAACTGTTCGTCAAAAGCAGGGGAAACCAACTTTTCAATAAACATTTATTAATAAAAGTTGAATATTTGACCAAAAAAATTTACTGTAGCTCATAATGTGTTTTAACCATTTCACATAGTTGAGTTGTTCTTCTTTTAAGAATCAAACAAAATCATCATTAAAAAAAAAAAACAAAGTTCGGTTATTCATTCTACATGGCATAGTTACAATTAACTAACCTGCCAACTAAGTAATTCACTAAAATATTAGTATTTGCATTTAACCTATGGCCATCTTCACATATAATTTCAATCAAATCAAGCCTTTGAAGAATTGCTTTAACCACTTTTTGTTTTTGGAAACCATTTTTCTCACAGAAGCAAAGAGTGGACATTTAATTCCCCCCTTTTACACATTCTCTTCATTTCGGGCATCTTCTGTAATAAGAGGCAAGCACATGTGCGTATAAATTCCAGATTGCGCATTTTGCATTGTCTGTGTCTTATCTGCTCAAAGTAGTGAGAAATCAAGCAAAATGACCCCTTTTATTGGCTAACTAAAAAGATTACAATATGCAAGCTTTCAAGGCAACTCAGGCCCCTTCTTCAGGCAAGATGTAACTTCTCACTACATCCATAATGGCTAACACAGTACAACACCCTAGTACTGTACTTATCTGCTCAAATAAAGTCAACCACAGGTCACCTGTTCAAATCCCCTTTTAACTTTATGGCCTGTTTCAAGCTTCAGTTACACTTCAGTTAAAAGCAAACAGAATAGCCAGAATTGGCAGCGTGTCGCAAACCGTTTTATAGTTTCTCCACATCTATAGCTCAATGCTTGAAACATCAACTGCTACTCATTAAATATGGCGCAACAACACCCTTGGAAAACTGGGTAAAGACAACACGATTTATGAAAGAGTTTAGCTCGCCTAAAACAGCCAGAATCAGAGGTGTGTTGCAAGACATTTTGCATCTACAGTGCTACACGAGAGAGGGAGCGAAAGAGCAAGCGCTAGGCTTCCTAGTAGTGATGGGCGATACTGTTGATTTTCTTTTCGATACAATACCATGTGATATTGAGGCCAGTACTGCTGATACCAACACCAATACTGATCTAGCCAGAGTGTCATCTTGCAAGAATGGTTAATCTTCCATAAAAACTTTCAGTATGTGTGGATATCAAATAGTCACATTTTAAAGACTTTGCATTAGTTGACAACAACAACAAGCGTTTGGGTTACATTTTCTTCTTGTAAAACAGGTAAAAAGCGTTTCATTTTTTGGCTTAAAAAATAATTTTTTAAAATTTATTTTATACTGGAAAACGTGCAAAATACTATAAGTACACAGTCAGAAGTATGAAAAAGTAAAATAATGATGCAAATACCAAGGAGTGTCATTTTTGGATTCCGTTGGGTCCGTTTCAATTGCACTGCCTGAAGACAGACTCACTTCGTCATCACTGCTGAGCATATCACTGTCAAGATTATGCAACACTTTGGCTGCTGAAAAACGTTTTTTTTATGAGAAGCCATTATTACTAGGAATGCCAACAGGTGAGAGGAGAAGACGTGCCTATACTGTTGCCTGGGTGACACTTGGAACTACCGCTTTTAGCATTGTTTTTACAGCCCGACTGAAGTAAAGCGAATATCGAGTAAATTTTTTATTTTTTACAAAATGGACATACTAAATATAGAGAGTCTGACAATGTGTTCTAGGTATGTCCATTCATCAAGCTATAAATGTATTATACTTCTCACTAAAAAGAGACATTGATTTGTTTTTCTATTCAAACACTTACAACAACCCTAAATCAATTTACAGTACTAACACTACCTGGGTACTGCCTGCTTTTCTGGAAGGCTTCTTTAAGAGTAGACTACAGCCCTTTGGCAACCGTGCCAGGCTTCTCAGCCTGAGTGTCTGTGTTCTCTTCTGATCGCCTCTGTTGTAACTCCTCCTGTTCAGCAACGTGACTGGCTTCCATGTGTTTTACCAAGTGCTGGTGCTGCCCCAATAATGTATGGTCTTCTGACATGTATCACTTTTTGCTTTATTATTGTTTAGTGGAGTAAAATAACTCCCATCAGCACTTCGCTATCTTTCGGCCATTGCCTCACATACACAGTCCTACTGCTTTGGTTGGTGGACCGCAGCACTGCTAGTGTGAAAGCAGGGTGATGAAAAGTGCAGAAGGAAAAGTCGCTCCCGTTTTATACAATATGACAAATTTAATTTAATAATCATGCTGTTACCATCAAATGCTTCTTAAAAGTAATTTCTAATAAACTTGCAAATTATTGAAAATGTGTAATATCAATATTTATAATGTGAACATCGATGTTTAAATTAAAGGTCAGGATCGGAGACATCGATATTTTAGTATCAATCCGCCAATCCCTGCTTCCTACCAGAAACATTTAGAACCAAATCTTCCTATGCTTGAACATTAAATTAACCGGAGTGCAAGTAGCAAACGAACAAGACAAGAGATGAGCAATGCTGAAACAATGAATGCTGGTCAGAGACTGAGGATCTGTGAACTGCCGGAGAACACAGTAATATGATTCAAGGACATACATAATTCACAAATTTGAAAAGTATAATAAAAATCTCGCCATTCTTCACTGCAAAACGTTTTTCTGTATCTGGAAAGAAAACAATACCACTCATAGCCAAGGTACTGAAGGTGTACAGTATATAAATCAAACAGTCAAAGGTCTGACAATAGTTATCTATATTTTACAAATCCTTTTGATCTCGTAATATTATGGAAATAAACACTGCATTCTTAAAGTCCTTATAGTTAAAACCTCTGCCATGATCGTAAGTTTCAGTAATGAAACTGGTCTTTAAGTTGCACACTCAAGAGGATATTTATTCTTTGGAAAGAGAGTGAAGTGAGCAAAGCCTGTCATAGAGTTACTGGTAAATTATTGTATTCTCTAGCTTACTCAAATATAGCTATTATCAAGGTGACAAACTTAATGTATAGCTTTTTACTGAATTCAAGTACTGTAGGTAGCCATCTGGACCCGAGTATTTCTGTTTTATAAAGAAATTAGCATTCTCTATTTCAATGAACCTCAGTTGTTTTTCTTGCCATTCTAAATGTGGTGTACTGACCTGCAACAATTCTGTTTTATCAAGGAATTTGGTAGTGTATGTGTCACCATCACTACACTCCAATGTGTACACTGCCTTATTATATTCCTTAAACATATTAATTCAGCGGTCTCCAAACTTTTTCCCCCTGAGAGCTACTTTTATAAAATGAAAATGGCCAAGAGCTATTCATGTTTTCTAACATTTATTCTCATAGCTTATTTCAACCCAAACAAACTGAAGAAGCTTGTTTTGCCTGAACATTTACAAAATGTTGGTGTCCACAACATTTTGTATTAAAACATCACAAAAAATATTTAGTTCACCTAAAGTGCATTTTGTATGTCTGTATGCATTTTCTAGTGTATCTCACACTATTGAATTAAAACATGAATGCTGTCAAAACAAAACAATGCAATTCCAAATACACAGATATGACTTATTCATTTGTCATTTTGTTCCATGTCACTGTGTCACTTTATTCACATGTCCAGTTGCGTGTGTGATGTGTTTTTCAGTTAGTCAGATGACTGGCACTGCATGGAGTCAACAAGAGAGGCAGGTGTGTGGTGGAGTGGAGCCACTGAGGTTCACTCTTATGGAGTCATTTCAATGTTCATCTGTCAGTCTTGTTCTGAACTTCATTTTAGTTATATGGTGCGTAATAACAAAATGTGGGTTGTAATGTTAATGATTTCTTAAACCTTTTTGCTCCTGGTGCTCACATTCTGTGAACAGTAAGAATTCCACTCTCTGTCCCAATGAAGGATTGTTCTTAATACTTTGCATAGATTACCCTAGAGCAGTCTTCATCAAAATTGTTGTATAAACTCTTAAGAAATGTGCAGTAGAAGTACTGGGGTGTGGAATTAAAAATTAAGCAAGAAGATAAACCTTCAAGATCACATTCTTTTTATCAGTATGAATGACATTACAAGTAAATTGTGAACTGTGAAAAAAACAGCAAATGTTTTAAAATTTAGAAAATACAGCGATCCCTCCTCGATCGCGGGGGTTGCGTTCCAGAACACCCCATGAAAGGTGAGAATCCGCGAAGTAAAAAGCATATGTTTATATGGTTATTTTTATATATTTTAAGCCCTTATAATCTCTCCCACACTTGTAAACATTTCCCGCACAGTTATACAGCATGAACCCTTTGTATTCTCTTAGATATTAGGTAAGATTCGTTGAAATTATGTATGTAAACACACTGGTTATATACAATAAAACCTAAATATTATAGATATCGAGCGTCTCCAATATCACATATGTTACAGCCATTACGATAGACAGGCCACCAGCAATAAATACGTACAATGCAAGAAAAATTGTATACAGTAAAATGTGTGTACAGTGACACTAAACGTACATACATGTACTAAGTACTGTACGTAGAAAATTAATTATGGTTACTCACCAACAATGACACGACGACTTGTCTGATAATGATGAGTTTAATTTTACTGCACAACAAAGGAGAGTGTTACAGCTCTTCTAAAGGAGCCTCTTCAGGCGACTGTGTAGCACCGCCGTTGTTCTTCTTCCGGCAGTCTTCAATCCAAATCCCTAAAGCAGATTCCATCTGGACTACCGACTTATTAAGTCCACTTACAACTCGTTTCACGCCCTGGTTAAAGGACACTGCGGCCATAGATCTTATATTCTTTTCCTCCTTTTTAAATAAAAAGAACCGTGAACTCATTGATGCCATAATGTCATCCTACAGCGGTGTAGCTGTTCCCTTCCTTCAACATATCCAAAACTTTTACCTTTTCGGCAATCATTTGCATCTTCCGTTGGCGCTTGGGCACGGCCCCTGAAGCAGTAGCAGAAGCAGATCGTTTTGGAGACATAACGAAGGGCTTGACTATACACAAAAGTTAACTCTTTACACAGCGAAACATGTTGATGCTGAATGAGCAAGACGAGATTTCCTGGTTAACTCAAAGCGGAATCAAATTCGGCGCTCCGTCACTGAGCCAATCAGCACCCAGGAACTTAACCGTGTGCTCTGATTGGGTAGCTTCTCAGCCATCCGCCAATAGCGTCCCTTGTATGAAATCAACTGGGCAAACCAACTGAGGAAGCATGTACCAGAAATCCGCGAACCAGTGAAAAATCTGCGTTATATATTTAGATATGCTTACATCTAAAATCTGCGATAGAGTGAAGCCGCGAAAGTCGAAGCGCGATATAGCGAGGGATTACTGTAATTATAAGAGAGTGGTAGCTTTACTCTTACAGTAAAACAAGGCTTAGAATTTCCTTTTGGAAAAATAACAGATTGTTGCCATGGCCTAAGTCTTGCTGTCTTCATTAGTACATTTTGACTGTCAGTCTGCCAGGCCCCGTTGGCATTTTTGCATTTAACTCACTTAGCTCCAGGCTGTCTTGTTAGGCAGCAAACAAAACAACACTTTAGTTGCAGTGGATGACTCAGGCATTAAATGATTTAGTTAAAGCAGAGGTCAACTGTATCCTGGCCTGGCCTTATTTCTTACTTTACCTAATGTGGCGACATTTGCAAAGCACTGACTAGTCGCCCATTAACAAACAGTGCTACAGCAAGGTTATAGAGCAAAAATTGTGAGAGAGTGTTCATTCAAATATACAATATTTGAATCTAGTTTAAGCCTTTTCATTCATGTACAAGTTATATACATTACAGTCCAAGGATGCCATTAATGTTTTATTTTTATCATTTGTGTTGATGTGCAAATCTTGTTGAATCATATTTAGAGAAAAAGTTTTCCATATTAATTAACCATAGCAAAAACAGTGTGCTGCAATGCAACCCCACCTGCTTTATTATTATTATTATTATATTTTTTTGCTTTGCAATGGACTATTTACCAGGATTGATGCTTGTATTACATGGTTTTCAGAGTGTTCTTTTTTTTTTTTTTTTACTTTTAATTTGTTAATTAGAGAAAACCTACAACTTTCAGATGAATCACGTGTCACACACTTGAAAACACAATGATCCCCTCTGCACTACTTTTACTTGTAAACCGCATGTAAACCACAGCAAAATCACTTTTGATTGATAAGGCACACTATTCTGTCACCATGTTTGTTCAACCTGCTATTGGATAATGTGCTGAGGGAGGATGATGAAACAGATAATAGTGGAGTAATACTGTAGATAAAAGCAGAGCACTGGTGAGAGGTCCTGAAGACGTGAATGAACCAGTGCTTCTGGCATTGAGTATAACAGCATTAGTAGAGGTGTTGAGAGTATTTGGATTGGAATCAGAGAAACTGGGATTAAATGTAAACATAGCCAAAACAAAATGGATGAAGACTCGTGAACAAGAAGAAATGAACAGATTGGAATATAAAGGTCAAGAGGTGGAAAGTGTAGAGAGATTCACATATTTGGAAAGTGAGATCGAGGTGAAAGGCGGCTGATGAAGATATTAGGTATGGCAGGAGCAGTATTTGTTAAGTTAGAAAGAGGATTTTGGAGATGCAGAGACCTCAGACTGTGGACAACATTATGAGTCTATAATGCACTTATAGTGCTGATAGCCTCATTTGGAATTGAAAGCTGCATATTTAGCCAAACAATTAAGAGAAGACTAGATGTATTTGAACGAAGATGCTAGAGACAGATTATTGGAGTAAAATCGCCAAGAACGATTAGTAATGAGGATTTGAGAGAAAAGACTGGTCAAACGGAGCTGAGGGAAATAGGTGTATCAAGAATGATAAGATGGACAACACATGTATGGTGCATCAACACCTCAAGGATAGCAATAAGAATGAAATGATGGATTCCAGTAGCAAGGAGAAGAGCAAGATGACAAAGAAAGAGGTGGAAATATATGGTGATAGAGAAAGCAAGAGACAGAGGAGCAAGGGGAAGAAACCTGGACAAAGTGGCACAGGATAGAGAGAAATGGAGGAAGCTTTATAACAGGCGGGGACGCAGCATTGAAGATGACAGAAGCATGGCTAACTAACTAAGACACATTATAGATAGTTATTAATCAATTTTTCTTGCTGCCAGCAATGCACTTATGTATTGCAAAAGGCATAATGACACTCTGCCTGTATCTCTTAAGTATAAACTGAGGCACACTTAAACTTTACATGTTCAAAATATGAAACAAACAAACAAACAAACAAACTAAATCTTGTATTGTGATAATTGGTGAGTGCTGCTTCATCATCATTATTTATTTAAAAGATGTCTATTAAAGCAACAATAATGAAAACAAATTCAGCATATCTAAAATGCATTTGAGAAATTATGAGATTTGAAATATACAGAATCAAATTTTAAAGCAGAGCGCAAAAAGCTTAGGCTACAGTTAGTTGAATGACTAGATTTGAAACAGCAGGTTCTTGGACTAGGAACACCTGTTCGATTCCGTGGGTTGGAGCATGCAGAACCAAACTAAACCAAATCTTGAATCTAATAGTCTAAGCTTTACCTTAAAATTTTAATTTTATAAATTCTTTATAGTCACATAAATGCACTTTATGTACAGTATATACTGAATTAATTTTAGAGCCATGATCGTCAATTGCAAGGTTTCTCCTACTCTTTTTTTTTGGAAGGTATGCACTCATCTTTATATATAATACTCTACTGTGGCTGTTTGTTTATCTGTCCAGAATTTTAAATCACCTGTAGCTCGCAAACCGTTTGACCTGAAATTTGGTACACATATACTACGTGACGCCTACTATCCGCTTTCGGGGTGATTATTTTTATTTTATTTGATTGTAGAATCAACTCTTGGTAGGTTGCGGCGCACGCGTATGGGCGCCATTCTCATTCCTACAACCTTCGCCGTCACTTCCCCTACCTCTTCATATCTTAAATCATTCTTGAGGCAGATTGAAGACTTAAGTGACAACTTAAGTGAAAGACTGAACAAAAGTACAAACTAATTGCAACACAAACACTGACTTAATCAGTTTTAACGTGAAAAGATGCAGACAAAAGAAGAGAAGAAGTGGGCTGCTAGGGTACAGAAAAGAAGCGCATCAATCTCTGAGCAAACAAATGCTAAACTACAGAGAAAGAGTATGAAAACTATGAATGCTCAAGTCAAGTGTATTCGTGCAGTGTGCCATTACTGGTCTGAATATAATGGACATGGCTGACTCTGCATTTTTTGATCATAATCTACAAAAGTGATGAAACAATCTACTTGATATATTTTTTTCCATAATAAACTTTATTTACTAAGTGTTTCAAAACAACCATTTTGACCAGACATTCTCATGGCTCAACTCTTAATACTGTGAAGCATGGGGCAGACCACTGTGTTGACTTGGACACATGGTTACTAGGGTTATTAAATTGGCATACTTCAACTGGAAAACACTGCATTTTTAGTATTTATTAGTATAACAACTAAAATGTGACTAATTTAGTGAAGACACATGCAAGACACATTTGATTAGTATGGGAGAGAAGGGATGGGATGCTGCTTCCAGTTATGAGTAATTAACTGCAGGTATAGTCAGTTCAGTTTGATGGTTTCTGGTTTTAGCAGTTTAGGTTAGATTAGATAAACTTTATTAATCCCAAGGGGGAATTTAGACATATACAGCAGCAGCCAATCAATCTATTGACAAATCAATTTATATAGTGCAGAAATTTCAAAATTAACTTAAAAGAGTATGTCAGGAGGAAACACTGAATTGCCCGATAGCACTGGGCAGAAAAGATCCCCAGAGGTGGAGTGAGCCGGTGGCTAAAAGTGCTCCCAAGAGAATGCCTCCTGGAGGAGATACAGGAGATTTAACATGATGTCATCCAATTCTGCCACCATCTTCTTTTCAACAACAGCTTCCACTGTATCCAGGGTTGGCCCTGTGATGGAGCAGACTTTCCTGATAAGTTTGTTCAGGCTTTGAAAACAACATTTGAAAACAACATTAAAGCTTCTGTGTATGGATTGTGAAAGTAATAGATTAATCTTAAATTGATAAGTCTGATTTTATAATAGTAGCCTTATAATTGGAACAGATTTAACAAAATGACAGGGAGACATTTGAAATCTGAATTAATTTGACTTGTCATATGTGATTTTAAAAATGCGTTGTTACAAAAGCAGTTCTAAAGAGTTTGTGTAAATTCAAGTGTCATAAATAATTAACGGCATTCACCAATTTATGTGACACTGATACTATAATGCTTTACTTATTTTTTATTGTTTGGATTGATTTTATTTATTTTTTGCTTACGGAGCATAAAATGTCAGTGAATATGCACATGACGCTGAAATCCTCCCCAAAGCTAAAAAAATGTGTTGTTTCACTGGGTTGAAATTCCCCTGCCACAAATATAATTTAGCCCCTCAAGGCATATGGTAGGTCTCCCCTGCAAAAGCAACACTCAAGAGAGGCAATTAGAGCAAAAGGTGCTCCTGCTACCCCTTGAATGTGCCTGCTGTTCCACTTTGAATTCTGCTTCATCAGAACATCAAACAACACAGTAGGGCCATGTCCTCAGTTCATCAATGGCTAGGAATACACGATCAGCCTGACTGTCTCTGTCTATTACGCAACTTTGGACATCCTTTTTTAAAATACGAATATGACATAACAGTTGCAGCAGACAGAAGCACCTGTTTTACAGAATCAATAACATCACTAGCAAGCTGCAATAACATTTCATATTACACATTCTGTTAATATCTCCACAGCAGTGAAGGCTTTCTTGTACTTAGCCAGTATCCGTGAGGCCTACAGGGGAGCACTTGTTGCCTGTTTTTATCGAGTTTGTTAATACAGGAGTGTTATCCTGCCATGATCGTGGTTTGCTTTCAAGACCTCCATTTTCCAGTAACTGGCAAAATGCTTTTTAAATGTTACTTTCTGGCTAATTACTAAAGGTTACATGATTGGGTACAACCACTAGGGATTTTCATGAGGCATGAAGCGAATAATATTAATTTAAATGACATGAATAATGACACCACCAAAAAGATTTCAGAACATCTTATGCACGATGGGTGATTAAATGGGAGTGAATTTTTAAAGTGTGTGTGTGTGTGTGTTTTGGAGTTTAGAGTTTGGGTTAAAATTTGTTCTGTGAGAGTTTGGCCTCCGACCAAATCTGCCTTACAAAATGTATAAGGAAAAAAAATGAAATAATGTAGGCATTTTGGTTTTTAACTTAAACAGACTAGTTACATTTTGAAAATGCCCTTATTTTGCAGATTGTGAAACTTATTAAAGCTTCAAAGGAGCATCCCATCACACTTGCCATTGGTGATGGGGCAAATGATGTCAGCATGATTTTGGAAGCTCATGTTGGGATTGGTAAGTCACTGTCAACATGGTTTCTTATGGTTAGCCCAGGTTCTAAAAGGGTTAATAACTGACGGATTTCCAGATTATGATAAATTTTGTTGATATTTCTTGGAAAAGCGAAAACATTCACTGGCAGAAATTGCTAATGTGGGGGAATGACAGCAGAAACAGTCCATTTATTCTAATCGATGTATGGCACTAACTGCAAGAATTGATTTCAAGTTAAGTTTTGCTTGAGAAAAGCCTGCATGTGTAAAGCTGGTGGGAGTTGGCATGTGGCCTCATCTCTTTTTCCCAGGCACCCACAAACCACATGGTACATAACCCAGCCAACTTGCATACATAGATACAATCAAACAACAAAGAATAAAGCAAATAATAAGCAAAAGTAACTAACATTAATAAATCAATCAAGGCTGATCAAAATAGAAGTAAAACATGAATTTGAACCCCAGGCATAGGGATGTGGTGGGGGAGAACCCTGGCTGAAAGACAACAGAGGCTAATTTAGTCCTGTAACTCAAGTTAAACTTCAATTAAAAACCCTCACAGCTGGTACACTCCATTTTCATCATAGTAACAAATACATTTTTGATGCATATAAATATAATGACATAATTGGCATGTCTGTATTTTGCTTGAAAAAAATTAAAGAAAGCAAGATTTCATTTGAGTCATGGGCCTTTTCTCTACACCCCTTCATGCCTATAAACATAATGTTCAGTGGCATACGTGAAAACCTACACATTTGCTGGTGCATTCTGTATT
This sequence comes from Erpetoichthys calabaricus, assembly GCF_900747795.2. Lineage (NCBI taxonomy): Eukaryota > Metazoa > Chordata > Cladistia > Polypteriformes > Polypteridae > Erpetoichthys > Erpetoichthys calabaricus. The sequence continues at coordinate 14,612,300 of NC_041397.2, forward strand.
ACTTTTACTTTTTTATCATCTTATCAGGAATTATGGGGAAAGAAGGTCGGCAAGCTGCAAGGAACAGTGACTATGCAATTCCAAAATTTAAACACTTGAAAAAGATGCTACTGGTTCATGGCCATTATTACTACATTAGAATAGCAGAACTAGTGCAATACTTCTTCTATAAGGTAAGGTTTAAGCATTCTATAAAGCTCCTTACATGGTCATCATCATCTCAATTAAATCTGCTTAATTCATGCCTATCTTGACAGCATTAAGCACAATACAGCAATAGAGAAACCAAACCTGGATTGGCATTAGTTCATCATAGTACTCCCCTGTAGCCCAAAAGGCAGTGTGGTGTAGTGGTTAAGACTTTGGACTTCATACCCTGAGGCTGTGTGTTCAAATCCAGCTATTGATTGTGTGTGAATATGAGCAAGTCACTTCACTTACCTGTATTCCAATTAGGAAAGAAAAAAAGAGAAAAGACATGCAACAAATTGTGTCTCTCAAATGGTACAAGTCACCCTGAAAAAAAGGTTTCAGCCTAATAATAAAAACAATAAATTAAATACTTTAAAGCAGTGCACATACAAATTTGACTTGCAAGTTCTTCACAGCCCCTGAGCAGGATGCACATTCAGCACTTAGCCTGCAATACCCAATGACGGGTCTTCTGGAAGCTGATGGTACTGTACACTTATTCCTGCTAGGGGAACTGTAATGGCTCACACAATGTGTGAAGTATTTTTATAGGACCAGGACATACTGTAGATATATACAGTGTAGCATGCAAAAGATCGGGCACCCTTGCCCCCAAAATGTCTGTTACTGTGACTATTTAAGTGAGCAGAAAATGAACCGATCACCAAAAGGTGTAAAGTTAAAGATGACACATTTCTTTTCAGCATTTTTATGCAAGATTGGTGTTGTGGTAGTTCAGCCCGGACACAAACAGGCAGACACAGAATGTCCCGAAAACACACACGTTTTAATTAAAGTTCCAGCTCACAACACAGTGACAGTGCACCAAACACCCTTAACAAGTCAGTCTCTTCCGTCTGGACTTCTCCTTCTTCCTGCCTTTACTCCTCTCCTCCCAAGCTTTGTCTTCTTCCTCCCGACTCCAGCTCGTCTACTCAAGGGACCCGGATGTGCTCCAGGTGCTCTGCGACGGTCTTCTGGTGGCACTTCCTGGTGTGGCGGAAGTGCAGCATGAGCACCGGAAGTACTCAGGGTGTCCCTGGAATTCCTTCCGGCAGCACTTCTGGGTGTGGCCCCATACAGACCTGGATGGCTGCCCTCTCGTGGTCCAGGGGAGGTATAGTCCCTCTTCTGGTCCTTCCAGGCATCCCAGCTAGGAATAACCCCTGGCCGTCTGCCACAGTGTATTGTGTTTGTTTTGTACAGCTGTATAGTGAAAAAAGGAAAGGAGCAGAATGCAGATGTTTGGGCATCCCAAGATATTTGAGGTCTCATATAACTTTTTCCAAGGTCTCAGACCTTCATTAGCCCATTAGGGCTATGGCTTGTTCAGAGTCATCTTTAGGAAATTCCACACGATGCAAATAAATAAATAAATTCTCTAACACCTCAAATCTTGTCCCAAAAATCAGCAGCCATGGGCTCCTCTAAGCAGCTGCCCAGCACTCTAAAAAACAAAAGAATTGATCCTTACAAGCAGGGAAGTCTAGAAGAAGATAGCAAAGCGTTTTCAGGTAGCTGTTTCCTTAGTTCTTAATGTTATTAAAAAATGGCAGTTAACAGGAATGGTGGAGGTCAAGTTGAGGTCTGGAAGACCAAGCAAACTTTCTGAAAGAACTGCATGTTGGATTGCTAGAAAGGCAACTAAACGCCCCCCCCCCCCATTTGACTGCAAAAGACTCTGGAGTGGTGGTGCACTGTTCTACTGTGCAGTGACACCTGAACAAATATGACCCGGTAGAGTGAGCAGAAGAAAACCTTTCCTGCATCCTAGTTACGAAATTCAGCGCCTGAAGTTTGCAAATGAACTTCTAAACAACCCTGATGCATTTTTGAAACAAGTCTTATGGACTGATGAAGTCAAAATAGAACTTTTTGGCCACAGTGTGCAAAGGTATGTTTAGAGGAAAAAGGGTGATGAATTCCAGGAAAAGAACATGTCTCCAAATATTAAGCATGGCGGTGGATCGATCAGTCTTGTGAAGAATGGATTTGGATGGGTCCAACAACAAGATAATGATCTGAAACACACCTAAAATCTACACTGGAATAGCTGATCATTTGTCATGGCCCTCACAGTCCCCCAACATAAACATCATTGAAAATCTGTGGATAGATCTTAAAAGATGACCCAGGAAACGTGCAGAATTGGAAGTCTTTTGCAAAGGTGAATGGGGGAAAAGACCTCAAGTAAGAACTGAAACACTCTTAGCTGGCTACAAAATTGTTTACAAGCTGTGATACTTGCCAAAGGAAGTACTGACCATGTCCGGTGCCCAAACGTTTGCTTCAGGCCCTTTTCATTTTTTTGGTATTTTTATATCTGTGAATGATGGAAATAAAAATGTAACCTTGCTTAAAGTATTAAAAGAAATGTGTCATCTTTAACTTTCTGCCTTTTGGTGATCAGTTCATCTTCTACTTACTTAAGTATTCATACTAACAGACGTTTTAAGAAAGGGGGTCCAAACTTTTGCACACTACTGTATATTGGTGCCACTTCACCCTTGCCACCCACAATAAATGGCTCACTTAAGAAGGGTCAAGATCCTGAGTGGCTGCTGTTTTGTGAGCAGTTATATATAGAAACTGAATATAGAAATCATCCAGGGGACCAAATGACTGCATTGTAAAAAGTTTAGTAGTGCAATTCTGTGACATTAATTTGTTTTTTCTTTATGTTGCTCTTTTTTTCCTGAACAGAATGTCTGTTTCATCTTCCCTCAGTTTCTTTACCAGTTCTTCTGTGGCTTTTCCCAGCAGGTTAGTTTTTCCTGCAGCTCATTCAATGATTGCAACTAAGTATCAAGTACTTTGTGTTTGTTCTTTCAAAAAAAAAAAAACTTTAAAATCAGCAAAACACTTTTGGAAGTTATTTAAGGCCTTGTATTATGAACATATTCAGGTAATGCAGAGCTTGCAGACATGGACAAATATGTTGGTACCCCTCCATGAATAAAGAAGAACCCACAATTGTATCTGAAATACTGTATATACTCACGTATAAGTCAGGTCTTGAAACATGAAAAATCAATCATAAAATCAGACCCCGACTTATACGCCCGTTCAAAAATGCGACACTTAAAATTTTTTTTTTTTTTTCATCTTCTTGCCTCCTCCAATCTCGCATCACTTTTGTTGCAGCAGCGCAGTTACCAATTTCTTTCGCTACTTCAATGACGTTTAATTTAAAACCAGCTTCATATTTTCTTCTGATCGAACGTTCCAATGTAGATAAGGGATGCTCTTATGATAAAGGTATATGAGGGTGTAAGATACAAAAAACACAAATCAGTGCAAATGTTGCTTCAGAATAGTTCGGGTATTACCATGTGGTCACGTAGGCACAAGAGAGAGAGAGAGAGGAGAGAGAGAGGTTAGGAGCACACGCTGATACAGCGCATTGCCGCACACACTTACAGATAAAGGCTGTGTGCTCCGTGGTTACTCTCTCAGGTGGGCGTTAGCATATCATAATCTCTTGGATCAATAGTGTGAGTTTTCCACATTTGACTTATAAGAGCGACATTATAAAATACCAGAAATTATACGATAAAATCAAGTCCCGACTTATCTGTGGGAGAACTTATCCGCGAGTATATATGGTAGCTTAAAACTAACAAGAAGTATTTGGCACCCATCATTGTTTATTCTGTATTTAACAAGAATCAGACTTAAGACTTTTGATCCAACTAATCAAATAATAACAAAAATGAAAATGCCATGAACAAAAATGATGGGACCCTTAACCTAACATTTTGTTGGACAATCACTGCAAACAAACTATTCCTGGAGGTCTCAATGAGACTTCTGAACTTGTCGACATATCGTTTGACCCACTCATCCTGAGAAAACTGCTTCAGCTGTGACAGGTTTGAATGGGACCTTCTCCTGCCTGCATGTTTCAGTTCTTTCCATAGACGTTTGATAGGATTGAAATCAGGGGTCACAGAAAGCCACTTCAGAATAGTCCAATGTTTTGTTCTTCGCCAGTCGTGCTTGCTTTTAGCTGTGCGTTTTGGCTCCTTATCCTGCTGGAGGATCCAGGACCTGTGACTCAGACAGAGCTTTCTGACACTGGGCAGTATGTTTCGCTCCAGAATGTCTCGAAAGTCGTGAGGTTTCATTGTTGCCTGCACAGACTCAAGCCACCCCAAGCCAGACATAGCAAAGCCGCCCCAAAACATAACCGAGCCTCCTCCATGTACCTTTGTAGGTATTGTGTTCTTTTCTTTCAAAGCTTCACTGTTTCATCTTTGGATGCAGAGTCAGATGCAGCAAAGCATCCCCAAAACATAACAGAGAGTCTCCTCCATGTTTCACAAGGGGTTTGGTATTCTGTTCTTTGAAAGCATCACTTTTTCGTCAGTGGATGCAGAATTGATGTGACTTGCCAAAAAGCACCAGTTTTGTCTCATCTGTCCAAAAGACATTCCCCCTAGAAGTATTGTGGCTTGTCAATATGCATTTTAACAAATTCCAGTCTGGATTTTTTATGTTTTTCATTCAATACTGGAGTCCTCCTGGGTCTTCTTCCATTGAGCCCAATGTCACTCAAAAAGCGATGGAGAGTTCAATCAAACACTGATTGACCTTAACCATGGTGCTCAGCTTGTATCTCTTTGGAAGTTTTCCTTGGCTATTTGTCTACCATTTTCACTATCCTTCTGCCCATTCTGGAGTTGATTTTCCTCTTGTGTCTACATCCAGGGAGGTTAGGTACAGTCCCATGGACTTTAAACTTCTTAATAAGTAGAGGGCTTTGCCCCCTGCTCGCTTCACTCACCCACCCCCTTCCGCCCCGGAGCACATTACGTGCCAGTCACTTCGCGTCCTTGCCTCTCGCATTGTGAAGAGGGGGGCTGAATGCATGCTAAGGAGATGCGGTTGCTCCTCCGAAACCCCCTCTTTAACGGTGATACAATTGGAAACAAATAGTTTTTTTTACCTCCTCTATGCTCGATCAGCTGGCTTGCTGCTGCTTGTGCTGTGTGATCTGCATGTCACGCAGTAATTTGAACATTTAAAAGTCTGTACAGCAGCTGTCCTTTTGTCTCTCTGCCTTGTCACACAGGACTTTAAAGTGTCTCCGAGAAAATCACATTTCGACTCAACATTTTTTTTTTATAATAGAGAGATATTTGCAACTGTTACCACAGCAACATCAAGCTGTTTGGAGATGGTCTTCTAGCCTTTGCCTTTAACATGCTTGTCTATAATTTTCTTTCTGATTTTCTCAGGCAACTACTGTATTTCCTTTGCTTTCTCCGGTCCTTGTTCAGCATGGGACACACGATGATACCAAACAGCAAAGTGATGGCTTTCCTCCTTTCAAATTGTCTGAATGACTGATTACAAGATTGGAGACATTTGTGATACAAATTCAAGAAAATAGCTAATTTGAAAATTCTCTTGAATCCAGTCATTTATGTTTTTTTCTATGGGTACCAACAATTGTGTCCAGGCCATTTTAGAATATCTTTGTACAATAAGCAATGCTTGATCTCTTTTCACACTTGCTTTGCTTTACTCAATGACAAATCAAAGGCATGCAGGTATACAGGAGCCAATTACTTTTGATTTAATCATTTTTCGGGAGGCACACAGCACTGAATTCAGTGAGCTGTAAGGGGACCAACATATTTGTCCACATCTACAAGAGTAGACAAAGGTACAAGATGTGTATCAGAAATCAGAGGGGATAGCTTCAGGACATGTTGAAGTGTCTTGGTGGGGAAGGGAAAGTACTAGGTATACAACACACATAGCTTGGCAAGATGAAGTAGTTATATGCTGGCAGGCTTGATCATACTAATCTTGAAAGTTTTAAAGTGTAAGTAGATATTAAGCTAGCAATGGAACTGTAAACCACATCTCTTCAATACGTGTCTACTCTGGTGATGTGCACTGGTAGTGACGTGGTTACTATTGTGTCTTGCCTTCTTCATTTCAGCCTTTATATGACACTGCCTACCTAACACTGTACAACATTAGCTTCACATCTCTGCCCATCTTGCTGTACAGCCTCATTGAGCAACATGTCGGCATGGACATTCTGAAGAAAGACCCATATCTTTACATGTAAGTAAGGGTTCTCACAATGTTCACTGAAATCTTCTATTTTGGTGAGAGTATTATTTTTTTTTACAGAATTCTGGTTGGCTCCATTAAAAACGGAGCACAGCAAGCTAAAGATGGAGGTTCCCTGTATACATAATGTATTTCCCTTTAAGAACTCACCATTGACTTCTTTTTTTCTGGACAGGGATATTAGCAAGAACTGTCTGCTCCGCTGGAGGACTTTCATTTACTGGACATTCCTTGGTGTTTTTGATGCCCTTGTATTTTTCTTTGGTGCTTATTTTCTCTTTGATAACACAACCTTGACCAGCAATGGACAGGTAAGGCCTAAAAGAGGATTTTTCTCTGAGCCTACGAAGCTCCATGTGTCCTGTTTCCTTTGCTTATGATCATCAGTTGGTAGCTGGATTCTTATTGGCATGCCTGTTTCTCTGCATTTTTGTTTTTTCCCTCATCTTCTCAATTGCTCAGTTTTAACATCTTTATTTACTTTAAGTCTCAATTTTTTTTTTGCTGTTTTGCTTCTCTTCCTGTCCTCAGCTAATGACAGCCAACACGCACCTGGTAAGCCTACCCTGTCAGTTCGTCTGTCCGTCCCTGTTTGTTCTCTGTCTTCTCTTTAGGTTCCTTGTAGTGCGTGTGTTGTCACATATCATAGACACTTTAGTCTCCCCTTCTTTTGTGTATGTAGTCTTAATTTAAACTAATGTTGCCACATGATTGTGTTCAGTGGATTCTAGCAGCAGTCACTTCTTTGTTATGGACTACACTGGGGACAAATCAGAATACCTAAAGCTGGAGTCCCACATGCTATCTCTTCAGTAAACTGTCATCGGTTTGCATCCACCAAATTAATGTACTCAATGCTCTCTACATGTATCACATTCTGCAGTTGGTCAGATTCTTTGAATTTCATTTCTTGTGACTTGTGTGAGGACTTCCCCTCTTCTGAGAATGGCATACATTGTGAGCTTTTACCTAAAAATACTGCAAAGTCCACTTGGCAGATGCATAAAGCTTGGCCCAAGGATGATTGATAGTTGCCATGTTTATCCATCTTTTTCTTCTGATACCCACCTCAGCTGCAAAACAACATTATATATATTTAAAGACACATTAACATCAGTTTACATGCACCTCACCAGGATGCCGACTTAAATCACAGACGGCCACTCTCGGAGTGAATAGCCCTACATGGCAGTAATCCCTCCTCCATCACGAGGGTTGCGTTCCAGAGCCACCTGCGAAATAAGAAAATCCGCGAAGTAGAAACCATATGTTTATATGGTTATTTTTATATTGTCATGCTTGGGTCACAGATTTGCGCAGAAACACAGGAGGTTGTAGAGAGACAGGAACGTTATTCAAACACTGCAAACAAACATTTGTCTCTTTTTCAAAATTTTAAACTGTGCTCCATGACAAGACAGAGATGACAGTTCCGTCTCACGATTAAAAGAATGCAAACATATTTTCCTCTTCAAAGGAGTGCGTGTCAGGAGCATAGTCTGTCAGAAAGACAGAGGAAAGCAAACAAATCAATAGGGCTGTTTGCTTTTAAATATGCGAAGCACCTCGGCACGAAGCTGTTGAAGGCGGCAGCTCACACCCCCTCCGTCAGGAGCAGGGAGAGAGAGAGAGAGAGACAGAGTTTGTTTTTCAATCAAAAATCAATACGTGCCCTTCGAGCTTTTAAGTATGCGAAGCACAGTGCAGCATGTCCTTTCAGGAAGCAGCTGCACAAAAGATAGCAACGTGAAGATAATCTTTCAGCATTTTTAGACGAGCGTCCTTATCGTCTAGGTGTGCGAACAGCCCCCCTGCTCAATCCCCCTACGTCAGGATCAGAGAAAGTCAGCGCAAGAGAGACAGAAAAGTAAGCCGGGTAGCTTCTCAGCCATCTGCCAATAGCATCTCTTGTATGAAATCAACTGGGCAAACCAACTGAGGAAGCATGTACCAGAAATTAAAAGACCCATTGTCCGCAGAAATCTGTGAACCAGCAAAAAATCCGCGATATATATTTAAATATGCTTACATATAAAATCCGCGATGGAGTGAAGCCGCGAAAGGCGAAGCGCGATATAGCGAGGGATTACTGTAATACAAGTTATAGAAGATGTGAAGGATGTCACTTTCCATATTAAAGGAATGCAGTCTACTAAGGAAGAAGAGTCTGCTCTACCCTTTCTTATAGTTCCTCTGTGTTTCGAGACCAGTCCAACCTTTCTTTCATGTTGAGCCCCAAATACTTGTAGGAGTACACCACCTCTGCATCCACTTCTTGAATAATGATTGGACATAGAGGCTCTTTGACACGTCAGAAGTCAATAATCAGTTCCTTGGTTTTGCTGATGTTACATTGCAGACAATTCTGTTTGCAACAAAAAACAAAAGTACTCCGCCTGACTCTTCTCCTCTGTCTTATCCCCCTTATCGATACACCCCATAGGTGCAAAATCATCTGAGAATTTCTGCATGTGACATGACCTGGTTGTTATACGAGGAGATGCATTTCAAAATATGCCATAAGATTAAAGATTTATAAGCATAGTATTTGAAGTGAAAGTCATTTATCAATAACTAACTGTGTTACTCAACTTTGACTGGGAAGTTTCTAAGTCCATGAGCCTCAGTTATAGTGGCATTGGTTAATCGGATGTATCAGAAGTACTATGTAACGAAGTACTTTTCTGTATACAATATCTGCATTTTTTTGTTTTAGTGGGGGCTAAAATTATTAGTTCATTTGAGCTGCTTACCGTTGAACTTGCTACGTACAGTTTTTGGTGGTATTGGTGTGAAAAGCAGCAGAACACCATATTAAAGTTGTATTTAGTAACGTTATGAAGGTGATTTAAAGCTGATTCATTCAAAGTTAAAAACTGCTAAATGCTCTCCATTGGCATCAAATCCTAAAATGAGTACTGCCTTAGTATACAGTGACCTTGAATAAATGTCTACCAGCAAAAAAAGAAAAGCTGCTAATTAGTTTTACTCTCTCAGAAGCACCATCCTGTTCTCTTCTTATCGCATTATGAAAATCAGTAAACAAAATTGTGGCTTGGATCCATTGCTTAATTTGTGGTGATTTTTTATTTCTTTCTTTAATTTTCTCTGTTTTTTTATTAACTTAAAAAGGGCTGATCGTTCATTAGTATTGCAAACTTAATGAGAATATGCAGGTGGACAACAGTGTTTTTAAAAAATGCAAGACTATGTACTGATTTAAAAAAAAAAAAAAAAAAAAAGTGAAATCTGTTTATCTCAGATTATTTGTCACATGTGGCACACCACACTGGTCTGCTGAAATGACTGAGAATGCTCCATGATATTCTTCCTCATTTCTAACTGCGTTAGTTTCACCAAGGGGACACTCTGGCTCTTCTAATTGCACTCAATTCACAAATGGGGAAAAACCTCAATCCTCAAATGCTGTTTGATGCTCATTAAGAAACTGGATCCCAAAGCCATAAAGGGTGAGAAATTCTGCTGTAAAATAAATGCTGTAATCCAGCGAGACAAATTGTTATCCTGAAGTGGTTGAGGAATAAATATGCAGCAGTTGCTACTCTGTTGATATGTTCTTATTTAAAGATTGTGAACTCTGATGAAATTGGAGCGTTTCAGTGACTGATGGGAACTGTAGTTCCCAGATCGGCATTTGCACAAGGTTGCAGATAACATGAAGGGAGTTGTGGGTGTAATATACAGTATATTAAATAGCTGTCTTACTGGATCATTTGTATACGAATTGACTACACTCACAGCCACAGTGCCTGCCTGCCAAGCACTTGCTAAACATGTCTTCTTCGAGCTTCACCAAACTTTGCCCCTTTCACTTCAGCTTTCATTTGCATAAACCGGTATGCCCCATTTCTCCGTGTGATTGCTGTCAGTACTGTGGGGGACGGGGTGCATTAGAATGTCCAATTATTAACAATAAATATAACAACGTCACCAAAATTAAATCAAATCCGACAAGGCATTTTTGATAGTCTGGGGAATTTAGTTTTTCTATTGTGGGTATTTTTCACCATTAACTATCAATATATTGAAATGTCCTTTCTTAGTGGATACCTACTACACTAAATGTACCATCCTGCCAAATGAGAGAGACTTAACTTACTAACATTCGTCTATCTCTGAGGTGACTAATTTTTGCTACTAATTAACATTATTTAATTTATTTGCTATTTAAGACTGAGACCCTTTGAATCAGGGCTGAGCAACGTTGGTCCTGGAGGGCCACAGTGGCTTCAGGTTTTTGTTCCAACCCAATTGTTTCATGAGAAATCATTCACTGCTGATGAAACACTTATTGCTCAAGTGACATTTTTCTGCTTCATTGTAGTTGACTCGCTTGTTATGATTTTGAACCCTTAATTGCTCATTTTAGTATTAAATAACTGTATTCATTGTTTTAACTGCTCCTTGTTAGCAATACGATGCAAATGACACAGGACTGATTCCATTTCCACTTATTAAACCAAATAGTGAATGATGAATATACATAAGTACTCAGAAGGAAACTGAAAAGAAATTGAAGGAATGAAAATTACTCTTCAGTTTTAGGCTTCAAATCACTTGGATGAGATATATATATTGTGAGGGATGGCCGGCCATTCATCCCGGCCAATACCCTCAGGCCGGTAGATGGAGCTCTCCTTGCAACGTGGAGATGCCCCGAATTCCAGCAGGGCCTCATGGACTATGGAGTTTTAATACACAGCCCTGCTGGATAACGTCAGGGCCGCCAGGAGTCGCTGCAGGGAGGCTCAAGGACTTATACGTGCCCTATAACGCGGAAGCACGTCATAATCATATGACCAGAGGGAACAACGTGTTTCCGGGTTGAAAAGAAGAACTTTTTATCTGACCCGGAAGTGATAAAAAATCACATGGACTGTAAGATGGGAAACACTTCCGGGTCAGGGAATATAAAAGGACGATGGGAAATCCCAGACGTGGAGCTGAGCTGGGTGGAAGGGTGACAACGCGTCTGGGAGTGTGGAGGAGTATTGTATTGATATTATTGATTTATTATTGAGTATTGTGGAGAGGAGGGTGCTTTGTGCACTTTATTATTATAATAAATATTCATATTTGGACTTTTACCTGGTGTCTGACGTGTAGTCTGAGGGTTCAAGGGGTCACGGAGACCTTAATCTGTCACAATATATATATATATATATATATATATATATATATATATATATATATATATATATATATATATATACTTGGAGGACAAGACCCCCTGGCGCCTTTGGCGCCCAACCCCCAGTTGCAGCCAGTCTGCCACTCGCGTTCTGAAGAGGGGGACTGAACACACCCCAAGGAGACGCGGTTGCTCCTCCGAAACCCCCTCTTAAACGGTGATACGATCGGAAGCAAATATAGTGTTTTTTTTAACCTTCTCTTTGCTCGATCAGCTGCTGGTTTGCTGCTGCTCCTGCTGTGCCACGTGATCTGCATCTCGTGCGGCGCTTTGAACATTTAAGAGCCTGTACAGCAGCTGTCCTACTGCTAGTGTTTTATTTCCGGCCTTGGGTGTGGTTAAATCTATTGGCACTCTTGGTTAAGTCTTGTCTTGCGGGACGTGAGTTCTTGATATTTTTTAGTTTATAATTTATAAATGGAATAAGAATCTGAAAATCTAACAACATCACACTAAGGTTCAATAAATTTCGAAAAGAATGATACCAAACATATATATGTAGGTTTTAAAATAAGACCGATTTAAAGCGTGACAAAAAAGTGACATAAAAACGTAACAAAAAATCGTTGCACTTTTAGGGTTAGGATTTTATACACCCACACACACCCCCCCCCACACACACACATATATATACAGTACTGTGCAAAAGTTTTAGGCAGGTGTGAAAAAATGCTGTAAACAAAGAATGCTTTCAAAAATGGAAGTGTTACTCATTTATTTTCATCAATCAACAAAATGCAGTGAATGAACAAAAGAGAAATCTAAATCAAATCAATATTTGGTGTGACCACCCTTTGCCTTCAAAACAGCATCAATTCTTCTAGGTACACTTGCACACAGTTTTTGAAGGAACTCGGCTGGTAGGTTGTTCCAAACATCTTGGAGAACTAACCACAGATCTTCTGTGGATGTAGGCTTCCTCACATCCTTCTGTCTCTTCATGTAATCCCAGACACACTCGATGAAGTTAAGATCAGGGCTCTGTGAGGGCCATACCATCACTTCCAGGACTTCTTGTTCTTCTTTACGCTGAAGATAGTTCTTAAGGACTTTGGCTGTATGTTTGGGGTTGTTGACCTGCTGCAGAATAAATTTGGGGCCAATCATACGCCTCCCTGATGGTATTGCATGATGGATAAGTATCTGCCTGTATTTCTCAGCATTGAGAACACCATTAATCCTGACCAAAACTCCAATTCCATTTGCAGAAATGCAGCCCCAGACATTCAAGGAACCTCCACTATGCTTCACTGTTGCCTGCAGACACTCATTATTGTACCGCTCTCCAGCCCTTCGACGAACAAACTGCCTTCTGCTACAGCCATATATTTCAAATTTTGACTCATCAGTCCAGAGCACCTGCTGCCATTTTTCTGCACCCCAGTTCCTATGTTTTCGTGCATACTTGAGTCGCTTGGCCTTGTTTCCACGTCGGAGGTATGGCTTTTTGGCTGCAACTCTTCCATGAAGACCACTTCTGGCCAGACTTCTCCGGACAGTAGATGGGTGTACCTGGGTCCCACTGATTTCTGCCAGTTCTGAGCTGATGGCACTGCTGGACATCTTCCGATTTCGAAGGGTAATAAGCTTGATGTGTCTTTCATCTGCTGCACTAAGTTTACTTGGCTGACCACTGCATCTACGATCCTCAACGTTGCCCGTTTCTTTGTGCTTCTTCAAAAGAGCTTGAACGGCACATCTTGAAACCCCAGTCTGCTTTGAAATCTTTGTCTGGGAGAGACCTTGCTGATGCAGTATAACTACCTTGTGTCTTGTTGCTGTGCTTAATCTTGCCATGACAAGAAACTGTCTTCCACAACCTCACCTTGGTAGCAGAGTTTGGCTGTTCCTCACCCAGTTTGAAGCCTCCTACACAGCTGTTTCTGTTTCAGTTAATGACTGGGTTTCAACCTGCGTGTGACATTGATGATCATTAGCACCTGTTTGGTAGAATTGGTTGTTCATACACCTGACTAGAATCCTACAAAATCCCTGACTTTGTGCAAGTGTACCTATAAGAATTGATGCTGGTTTGAAGGCAAAAGGTAGTAACACCAAATATTGATTTGATTTAGATTTTTCTTTTGTTCGCTCACTTTGCATTTTGTAAATTGATAATAATAAACAATCATTATTTATATTTCTGAAAGCATTCTTTGTTTACAGCATTTTTTCACACCTGCCTAAAACTTTTGCACAGTACTGTAATTAATATATATATATATATATATAATTTTGTGGCACGCGGCTGGGGGTGGTACCCAGCCGGGACGCCCAGGAGGACCAGAGGAGGGCTTGCGCCTCCTCCAGACCACGAGGGGGTGACCGCCCTGGTTGCTTTGGGGGCCACGGGTACAGAGCTTTGAAGCTGAACCCTGTAGGGGCCCGTGGTCACCCGGATGCCTTGGCAGCCTTAGACCTCAGCACATCCGCCACACCCGGAAGTGTTGGGGGGGAAGAGAAGCAGGGACACTTGGAGTGCTTCCGGGGATGCAGCCGGCACTTCCGCCACACTGGGGAGTGCCAGTGGAAGATTGCCAGGAAGCACCTGGAGAACATCCAGGTGGCTATAAAAGGAGCCACCTCCCTCCATTCGATGGCTAGAGTCGGGTGGATGAGGACAAGGTCTCTGGAGGAGGCAAGGAGGCGGCCTGAAAAGAGGAAAGGCATGTGGGGAGATTGGTGCTGCGGCACTGGGTTGTGCTTTATAACATTTGTAAATAAATGTGTGCTGGGTGACAAAATGATGTCCGCCTGTCTGTGTCCGAGGTGCATCCCAGAATATATTATTTATCTATCTATATATATATATATATATATATATATATATATATACATACACATATACATATACATAAAAGTATATACAGTACTGTAAATATGGAGAGAGAATAATACTCATATATAGCCAAGACCACTATGTTGACAAGAAATTGCTTTGAAATTTAGCGCACGCAAATCATGCCTAAGGTAAGTTAAACAATTTCAAACTGCTGTGCTATGTTAAAACACTAATTTAGTAGTTTCTCTCAAGCAACCTTCTCATTATGTGAATAAAGGGCTGTCTGGTGGCATTAGAGCACATCACACCCTTAAAATGTCACTTGACATATAGGGATCTACTGTATGTGGTGGCCTCTCTTTAATTTCTCTGCTATACAAGGATACCTTCTTTATTTTTCTCCCTCCCTGCCAGCAAGTTTATCGTAATGTGTTTTTCTGTTAGACTTGTTATTCAACTATTAGCATGGCACTGGGTCAGTGTCATGTGAGGCCATTATATTTTGGCCATTGAAGTCAAACTAATAGTGGTTCTGAGCTGCATTCCATTATTTTGTATCAAAAAACAATCCTTTTACTCTGTAAATTAAAAGGGCATGTAGTATTTAGCTTCTCAGTTTGTATTTCACAATAGTAATCCGCAAGAATGCATGCTAAGCCCTGCTTTCTGTGAGGTTAGATGTCGCAGACATGACATGAGATGTGCAGACTTGCTTTCCTTTCTGACATGCCTAATTAAAATAAGAGTCTAAATCTGTGTGGGCCCCTTTGTTTTCTTATGAATATTTAATTGAGTATTTTGCTCTCCCAGATCTCTACCAATTATCTAGAAATGTTTGGCTATAAGCCCCTTAAAAGAGATGGAAAAACAATAAAAGCCTTGTGCTAACTGTCCTAACTCTGAGTCATCTTACTGTTTCTTCTAGATGTTTGGCAACTGGACATTTGGGACTCTGGTCTTCACTGTGCTGGTGTTCACTGTCACGTTAAAGGTAATAGAACCTGTGCAGCTGTGGGGATGAACAAAAGGTATTTGCTTAATAAATAAGGTACACTTAATGAGTCCTGCACCAGACAAATGAGAAACTGCAGTTAGTTCAACACCACAGATCTTTTCACTTTGGCTTCTGGGAGACAAACACACTGTTACTTCTCTGCAATCTTCAACTTTCTCTGCTGGAATGTAGTTATGATTCTGTAGCAAGCAGCATTGGAAATCAAGTTCAGTAGGTCCACAGACGGAAGGATATCCAGGTACACATTGAACATAACAGCTGAGTAAATGGAACTAGGTCAAAGAAAGCTCCCAGTCATATTTTGGAAGCAGGAACAACACAGTGTTTATTATCTGTTTATGAACAGATTTGGCCTTTAGCTAAAATAACTAGACACGTAAGAGATGAAAGACAATCTTGCTTAAAAAATCTCTTATGGTCTTGATTCATTCGTCTATGCCACCTGTTTATAATATATGCCATGGTAGTTCCAGTGCCTGTGTTTTCATATTTTGATTATCTGTCAAATAAATGATATAGAAATGTAACTGCTGTCTTTTTTTCCAGCTTGCACTAGATACTCACTACTGGACCTGGATAAACCACTTTGTCATCTGGGGCTCACTCCTTTTCTATGTTGTATTCTCTCTTCTCTGGGGAGGTATCATATGGTAGGTGTGCCTCTTTACACTACTTGTAAGATGTTATTTCTGTACTGTGTATGAGATGCTTAGAAAATTTGCTTAAAGCCATATTTAAAGCAAGAATAGAAAAAAAAATAGCACAGGTGAATACAGAATCCATTGGTGAGTCCTAGAAATTTAAGAATGGTAGGGGCCTCATTTATACCAGAAACCACTTGCAGAAGCAAGATGACATTGGAGGTATGGTTATTGACATCTAGATAACTGCAGTTTTTGGTTTGACTTTTTTTTAAGAAATGTTAAATGCATAGACAAGATAATATTTTATAGTTAAACACAAACAGTTACAAAACAGTTTTACAAAAATATAAATGGTGCTAACTTAGACCATGCTCAGGTTTTAATCATCTACATCATGACAAGAAATACACAAACGTTTATTCAAAATATCAAATTCTTTCAACCAACCCTATTCTTAATCCCATTCAGCTTGTCTTTTTCATTTTGGCCATAACCTGGTGAAGAATACTGCTGCGTATACCTGGTTTGCCAACACTGAATACAGTTATTCTGCAAATGTTTTTTTTTTCCAAAGCCCAAAAGATGACATTTTAAATAGCCTATACATTCTGTCAGCACTGCATATTCAGTGCATAAAGTTGTTCTTTTATTTTTTACTTCCAAATCTGCCTGTCAGTGAGCAAATACATGATGAGGGGAGATACAGCCCATTAAGGAGTATATGTATCACCAATGGATAAGATCAACTAGTAGTGGCAAAAAGAGTGTATGACTGTATAATTAAAAGCTTCTGGTGTTTTCAGTAGATACTGCTATACTGTGCTTGTATGTAGTTTTCGAAATGAACCATATCTTTTAAAAAGTAGAAAATGTGTTAATGATAAATTGCGCACAATGACAACATATTCACTATATTCCAAACTCAAACAAACCTTAGCTGGAAAACCCATCCCCACTACATGCACAGCAATAAACTTGTAACCACATCACTAATACAACCCTTAGCAATGTAATGTAGCCCAGGATAAAAGCAGGTACTATGAATTTAGGCAAGAATGTTACGTGCACAGCAGAAGATGACCAATCATCACATCCTGTAAAGAAATTAATTGTTTTGACTCACTATTGTATTTGTTATTCAAATGGATTAAAGGGCTTGTTCTTTATCACTCACTCCCACAAATGTGGCACTGTAAAATCAAATCAGCTTATTACATTTAATATGCCCTGTGGCACAGTGGATCGTATTACCCTTCAGGCCCATAGAGATATTTAACAAACCTATTTCTTCTATCCTAATGGGAGCAGCCAAAAGAAGTACACCACAGCGGATCATCTTCTTCCATATCTTTCTGTCCTCTGCATCTTGCTCTGTCACACCTACCATCTGCATGTCCTCTCTCACCACATCCATAAACCTTCTCTTAGGTTTTCCTCTTCCCTGGCAGCTCTATCCTTAACATCCTTCTCCCAATATCCCCAGCGTCTCTCCTCTGCACATGTCCAAACCAACACAATCTCACCTCTCTGACTTTGTCTCCAAACCGTCCAACCTGAGCTGACCCTGTAATGTACACATTTCTACTCCTGTCCATCCTCGTCACACCCTATGCAAATTTTAGCATCTTTAACTCTGCCACCTCCAGCTCTGTCTCCTGCTTTCTGGTCAGTGCCACCATCTCCAGCCCATATAACATAGCTGGTTTCACTACCGTCCTGTAGACCTTCACTTTCACTCTTGCTAATAACTGTCTGTCACGAATCACTCCTGACGCTCTCCGCCACCCATTCCACCCTGCCTGCACTCTCTTTTTCACCCCTCTCCCACAATCCCTGTTACTCTGTACTGTTGATCCCATGTATTTAAACTCCTCCACCTTTGCCAACTCTACTCCTTGCATCTTCACCATTCCTCTGACATCCCTCTCATTTACACACATGTATTCTGTTGTTGAGTTCCTACTGACCTTCTTTCCTCTCCTCTCCAGAGCATATCTCCACCTCTACAGGGCCTCCTCAACCTGCTCCATACTCTCGCTACAGATCACAATGTCATCAGCAAACATCATAGTCCAAGGGGACTCCTGTCTATTCTCATCTGTCAACCTGTCCATCACTATTGCAAATAAGAAATGGCTCAGAGCCGATCCCTGATGTAATCTCTCCTCCACGTTGTATGCATCCGTCACTCCTACCTCAGACCTCACCACGGTCACACTGCCCTTGTACATATCCTGTACAACTCTTACGTACTTCTCTGCCACTCCCGACTTCCTCATACGATACCACAGCTCCTCTCGAGGCACCCTGTCATATGCTTTCTCCAGGTCCACAAAGACACAATGCAACTCCTTCTGGCCTTCTCTCTACTTCTTCATCAACATCCTCAGAGCAAACATCGCATCTGTGGAGCTCTTTCTTAGCATGAAACCACACTGCTGCTCACTAATCATCACCTCCTTTCTTAACCGAGCTTCCACTACTCTTTCCCATAATTTCATGTTCTGGCTCATCAATTTTATCCCCCTGTAGTTACTACAGTCCTGCACATGCCCTTTATTCTTAAAAATCAGCACCAGTACACTTCTTCTCCACTCCTCAGGGATGCACATACTAGTGTGTTTCTTCGTGCCAGTCCCAAGCCCAGATAAATGGGGAGGGTTATGTCAGGAAGGGCATCTGGTGTAAAAAGACAGATTTCCATACTTAAACCTTATTTAATGAAAAAGTGTCCATCAAAATCAAACCAACATCATATCTGTAATGAAGTCTATTGCATATTAGTCAACATTGCAATTTACAGCTATCAGCAAAACATTCACCAAAGTGCTTTTCAAATTATATTATAAAGTGAGTATATTAATGAGAGGCGGTACGGTGGCGCAGTGGATAGCGCTGCTGCCTCGCAGTTAGGAGACCCGAGTTCGCTTCCCGAGTCCTCCCTGCGTGGAGTTTGCATGATCTCCCCATGTCTGTGTGGGTTTCCTCTGGGTACTCCGGTTTCCTCCCACAGTCCAAAGACATGCAGGTTAGGTGCATTGGTGATTCTAAATTGTCCCTAGTGTGTCCTGGGTGGGTGTGGTGTGTGTGTGCACCCTGCGGTGGGCTGGCGCCCTGCCCGGGGTTTGTTTCCCGCCTTGTGCCCAGTGTTGGCTGGGATTGGCTCCAGCAGACCCCTGTGACCCTGTAGTTAGGATATAGCGGGTTGGATAATGAATGGATGGATGTTAATGAGACTTAGTGAAAAGTTTTTTTTTTTTGCAGACTTTCTTTAATTATTAATTAAATATGCAAAAGCATTTATTATTGGTGATGTTGTTGTTAAGGCCATTATTCGCATATGTAGATATGCAGTTATTTTCCCATACTGGGCCATATGCATAGTAAGAAGTCTCAAGGGCTTGTGTTCTGGTAAATACTCCTTTGAGATAAGATTTTTCTCCTGTTTATGAAGCTCTTGATTTTATTTTATTGTGACAGTAGTAGTTGCAATAGCTCTGTAATATGAGGGGAGTCAAGCTTAAGTTAGAAAATGGGATTAGAAAATGTAATGAACCTTAACAAAACTGATCACATCATTTCTCAATGCACTTGTGCCACCTGCCTAGAAGTGCCAGGATTTCAGCAGAATAAAAGGTTTTGTCTTGTCCTCACCACCACTCGTGCACCCGAGTTAGTGTCGAATACTGCATGCTGAGGGGTACTCCAGTCACTAGTGCAAGTTACAGTGACTTGCTGGAGACCAGTGTGAAGCCTGCTATTCGATCCAAGTGGCGGGGACTGCCGTCTTAAGGAGTCCTTTTGCTGGAAGACAATGACACACACACTGCTAAGAACACCAAGGCTTGTCTGGAGAAACTGAAGTTTGAAGGATTAACACATCCTCCTTATTCACCAGATTTGGCACCATATGATTTCCACCTTTTTGGACTGCTAAAAAAAAAACCATCTGGTTGTGTGTCGATTCAAGATAGATGACGACGTGAAGAAAGCGGTGCACGAGTGATGGCGAGGACGAGACAAAACCTTTTATTCTGCTGAAATCCTGGCACTTTCAGGCAGGTGGCGCAAGTGCATCAAGAAGGGTGGAGACTCCATTGAGAAATGACAGCATCAGTTTTGTTGTGGTTCGTTACATTTTGTAATAAATCCCATTTTCTAACTTTAGCTTAACTCCCCCTCGTAGTACCATTTAAACAAACAGATGTTGCAACTGCATCCTTTCATCAGGTTCTTTTCATGTAGGAACAAGTGAAGTTAGAAACATAAAGTAATTGCCATTTAAATCCCAATCACAACCCTAACCAAAAATATCCCAACTACATATTTTTCGAAAATCGTGCAGCCATACAGAGACATTGTTTTTCATGTAGCCCCACAGTACTAGTATTGAAATTTATTGAGTTGTTGAAATCAGTGTAACCAAATTACATCTATTAATCTTTTGTTGTATACACCTGTAAACTTCACCCCTTAAATTTCTTATGTTAAGGGAAGAGCACTTGCTTTGAATCTCACAGGTTCTGGAAGTTCAAGGGGGACAAATGAAGTCACTTGCTATGACTGCTGTCCACTTCAACTGTCAATCAGAATTATGTGATAGTTTACTTAACGAATTAGAGTCTGATTCTTCTAAAAGTCTAATGCATACAGTAATACCAATCTGTTGATAAGTGCCTGAAACGGTTTCAAAGATAAAAACACATGGAGAAAATGTCTCATTTGTGACACACACACACACCTTCTGATTTCTCTTAAAAATAAATGTTGTTGAATACACTGACAGTTTTATACAAAGCTCAGGTGTCTCACCTGCAAGTGAACAAAAAAAAACAAAACAAAGAAAAAGCAGACTTTTGAACCCTCTAGCCTGTGGTATTCAGCTGTTTTCTCAAATAATTTGAAAAAGTTACACTAAGTGCCTCCCCTCACCTAGCTGAGGTATGTGTTCCCTTGGGCGTCGTCCGAGTAGGATGAAGGAATGTGTGGGAAAAGTGGAATTTTTTTTTTTTTTTAGCATTTATTTTGCTAAGGGGTAACTGGCTTCTTATCAGCACATTTTGAAGTATTCAGGTCATCAAAATTCACTTCTGCAATGTTCAAAGTAAGTGATATCTTTAAGGCAGGAAGCAGTCCTACACATTAACCCGCACTAAAAATAAACCATTATAACAAGCAAGTTATTTGTATTTCTCCATAAAACCAACAAGAATTTTCCCTCGGGGATCAATAAAGTAGTACATGTCTGTCTATCTACTGCATGACCATCACTTTATTGGAGCAAATGAAAAACATTATTAACATTTTGAAAGCATATTTATGCATTTGTCCTCAAGATTTTTTTTAGTAGTACCCGATGACTGGAAACTTGCTAGTATGATTTTATTCCATAAGAATGACAAAGTACACACTAAATGAGGTATACACAAATAACATTCACTTTCTTACCATTTATCATTATGGAAATTCTCTCTCTATTATAAAAACAAAATCTTGGAAGGAGACAAGACGTAATTTGGGGTCTCCAACCTTTTTTCCCCACTGAGAGCTACTTTTACAAAATGAAAATGGCCGAGAGCTACACATGTTTTCTAACGTTTATTCTCATAGCTTATTTCAACCCAAACAAACTGAATAATCTTGTTTTGCCTGAACATTTATAAAATGTTGGTGTCCATGACTCACATTTTGCATTAAAACATCACAAAAATATATATTTAGTTCACCTGCAAGTGCATTTTGTATGCATCGATTTTCTAGTGTATCTCACACTATTGAATTAAAACATGAATGCTGTCAAAATAAAACAATGCAATTCCAAATCCACAGATATGACATTCATTTGTCATTTTGTTCCATGTCACTGTGTCACTTTATTCACACGTCCAGTTGTTTTTTAGTTAGTCAGATGACTGGCACTGCATGGAGTCAACAAGAGAGGCAGGTGTATGGTGGAGTGGAGCCACTTAGGTTCACTCTTATGGAGCCATTTAAATGTTCATCCGTCAGTCTTGTCCTGAACTTTGATTTCATGACATTCATGTTAGACTCACAAAGGTATGGAGACCCAAACAAAGCAGACATTTTCAGAGCTGCTTGGTGAAGATTCTTCTAGTTATCCGGCTCTACTAAGCTAAAGAAATGCTGTTGAGACTGTAACTGCATGTTATTTTGAAAGTTTACTAATATATCATATATAAAATCCAATGTCTCTCTGACTGTATGCCTGTCCGCTTTTCACGAGAGAACTACTTAACGGATTTAGATCGGGTTTTTTTCTATAATTTTGCTTGAACATTCCGGTTGATTTTGCGACTTCTCTCATTTCGCTATGTATCATAGTTCGCTTGCGGTACCGATTTATTTGCGTGAATCTTAGAAACACATAGCAGGCCGAGGGGAGGGGCCTTCCTCACTCACTCGCCAGCTTCGGGGCGTGTTCCTTAACTCCGCTTAGTTAGCGAACGAGAGAACAATTGAATTCAACTTTGTTTGATATTTAAAATAAAGTGTTACTTAGGTCTTGATGAGTTGAGTCCGGATATTCTCTTAAGTGTATGCCACATTGAAAAGATAGATTGTAATTCAGATTGTGGATCGTGATATGATTTTTTGGAAAGATCGCCCACCTCTAATTTGACTAATCAAGTTTTCAAATTTATGTAGGATTCATTAACCCTTTGGCGAGCTACTTGGAAAGGGGTGGTGAGCGACGTGTTGGAGACCCCTGCTTTAGAAGAAGAAAAGGACATCTGCTGCAGGCCAAAGTCTTAAAGAAAAACCAGAGTGTTTCTGAATGCTATGAACTTTATCTTCTTTTAGTATGTCATTGAATATATAATAAGGAAGAGAGTGGAAGAGGATTTTCTCTTAATTAATAATGTATAGCATATGGTGGTCTTTTCAGACTATTCTTTCTCTCTCTCACTTTCCTTTCAGGCCCTTCTTGAATTACCAGAGAATGTACTACGTTTTCATGCAGATGCTGTCCAGCGGTCCTGCCTGGCTAGGAATTATTTTGCTCATCACTGTCAGTCTTCTCCCAGATGTAGTTAAAAAAGTAATTTGCCGGCAGCTGTGGCCCACGACAGCAGAGAAAATTCAGGTACGTTTATGCATAAAAGATGATAACGATGAGACCTACATACATTTCTTCTATGTATCACAGAAGTAGTACTTTTGTCAAGCCAAAGTCTGTAAGCTGTCGAGTTGTCAGTTAGGTCTTTGCCATAAATTTTTGCTCTACTGTGTATCTGCCAGACATGTTTTACTTATTAGTTACCTGCTGGCCCACAGACTTTCATCAATGATGGGTTTATACCATGCAAACTTGAAGTAAGTACTGTTCACTTTACCTGACTGCTTTTATGGAGTGTTCACTTCTGCTGTGCTTAAGAGTTGATGTGACTACCTCTTGGGTAACAAGTAGTCAGTCTAGTTAATATGGCAGTTTTTAGTGTTTGCAGTACTAAAGCCACATTACAGTGGAAGATGAAATCAAGACACATGCTAAAGTCCAGAGAATGAAATGAGGAGATGACAAATACCAGAGAAGAGCGTAATCAGAAAGAGGGAGCTAGAGAACGTGATACAAACTAAAGTTAGTGTAGAAATGAAGGATGTAAAAATCAGTGGAGCAAGAATTTGGGAGAGCAACAAAGAATGTAAGCAGCAGGAACTGAAGACTGGACTTTTGAACTTAACTCTGCAGAGCTAAATTTTGATTTACTTTTCCTTCTTAAATGCTTGTCCTGTTTCCAGCTACCTTTTTTCCCAATAGTTTTTTCTCTTTTCTTCCTATTTTCTCTTATCTGTCTCCTGCTTACAATAAATGGTCTTTTTTCCTTGGAATTCAGACAAAGCGCCAGTGCCTTACTGTTGAGCAGTCCACCATCTTTATGCTCTCTCAGACATCCAGCAGTATAAGTTTCTAGAGGAAGAGGAGGTGATGTTTTCTCTGTATGCATGATGGATTCAGGATGCTTTCCAGACCTGCTCTTAGATGACCATGATTAAAAAAAAAAAAGAGCACAGAAACAACAGCCGAGGGCCACATGAGTCCTAAGAGCAGGAAGAAGCACCCTGGGTTTTTTAAAAAACACTCTCAAAGTGTAAAGTGTTACTGCATGCCATTTGACATTTAATCAGCATGCCAAGATTATCACAATGAGTGAGGCCTCCTTGCCAGGTGTCCCTGTTTCTGGAGAGTAGGTGAAAAGACACAAATGGCTTCTTCGTGTTGGAGGACATGTTTTACTTCTTTAACAGTCATTGCCTTTGACAGTCTGGTTAAAACACCTGCCTTCACATTGAACTGATTTGAGTAAGACTTTTATAAAACACAATCCTATGCAGTTAAGACAAATTATTTTTCTTAACAGAATCATACATATCCCTACATAAAGGTAAAAAAGGAAGCTTTTTTAACACCTTTTCTCAAACACTGCAAACAATAAACAGAAATAATTTGCTTCATTGCAGTATCATTTGTATCTACAAAAAGTGTATTAAATGAAACACCAAAGGTTCACTGAAACATGTCCAACATGATAATTCAGAAGTACTCAGTTATTAAAAACAAAACAAACATCTGGATTGAAAGCCTCACTCTGCTTTGTGATTGTGCATCATGTTTATGATGGAAGGTGCATGAATTAAAAAAAAAAAATAGTATTGTATGCTGATAGCACAAATGTTCCAGTCTTGTGTAGAGAAAAAATGGCAGGAAGAGTTTGTAGTGAACAAAGAATGGTTCATTTTTAGCATTGAGTTATTTAAAGTGACTTTAACACAAAGCCACTTGAACTACATTACACACCAGAGCTCTTGAAGGAAGTAAATGCCAACTTTGTTTCATGCAGCCATATCTGGAGAAACAGCAGGGTGATGGTGACCCCTTTACCCAAAAGTAGGAGTGAAACATAGAATTACTGGGAGTAACATCACTTTTTGGTCAGATTTCACTTTTGCTTTGAACAAGACTATCACTATATTGTAGCCAGACGTGGCTAATAGATCTGATCATAAAATATTGTATTATAATTAAGCACATTACGGCTTTATATCTGTTAAGCTTTAAGATGCCATGTAGTTGCAAGAGTAAAAATGCAGCACAACAGGATTGAAGGATTGCAGCAAGTTAAAAAATGTACATTGCGCATAAGTCAGTGTTGAAGAAAAAACATTTGACAAAAGTTTGTAAAGTGCTTTGAGCACGGAAAAAGCACTATATAAATAAAATATATTATTTTTATTATTATTAGTTTCAGGGTCATATGTTCCAGAAACAATGGACAGGTACCTATTTCATATTTAGTCTGTATCTGATAATTACGGCTAGACTAGACTTCCCGCTGTGACCTGAGGAGCAATCTGGAGCAAAATAAATATAGCCATGATGAGTAAGTAGCCTTATCCACAGATAAAAAAATCATTAGGTTTTTAATATGATTTAGTTAAAGCATTATGTATCAATGTTACAGCCCATGAAGAGTGTCATTGAGGCCTTGTTGCTGAGCAAGGCATTAATGACAGAAGACAGG
This sequence comes from Erpetoichthys calabaricus, assembly GCF_900747795.2. Lineage (NCBI taxonomy): Eukaryota > Metazoa > Chordata > Cladistia > Polypteriformes > Polypteridae > Erpetoichthys > Erpetoichthys calabaricus. The sequence goes on from NC_041397.2 coordinate 14,637,777, forward strand.
TTTCTGCACCAAAGTATGTAATCAGGGTTTATTCCAACCTAGCACAATTTTAAAAACGTGGACGCCTCAGAGGTTAAAACCATGCTGAGAAAGAAGTTCTTTAGGCTGGAGATTACTTCATTTTAGTCCACTGTGTTTATACTGTCCCATTTTCAAGTGTGTGTTTCCAGTCTTACTGTAGGCACCGCACAAAGAATGTAAGATGGAGAAGTTAATTACACTGCACAACAAAGTTCTTGAACACTGCTGGGTGTTTCTTATAGATTTTTTAGGTGCTGATCACGAATATCACATCAAAATGTACCCATTACGTACCGTTTCAGTTTTGTCATGATTTTTTCTTATATTTGTATCCAAACATTTTCGCTCCCGTAAGTGACTTATCAATAACGGTTTATGCAGCCTAGGCATGACCAGACATGGAATCAGGCCAGGTTGGAAGCTGTTCTGTGAAAGTTGACATCCTGGGCAGGTCTGAAGGAGCTTGACTCTGTCTCGGCATGCTATAAAGGTGGCTTGCATACACCGATCCTGCTCATTTGGTTAATATTGATAGTCAGTGTGTATGTATAGTATCAGTATAGTAAAATATAGTATCTGTAGCACTATAACAGTAAGTAAGCTTGATGCTGTAGACATTTTGGTGTCAGGCGATATGTCTCGTCAATGTCGTAACAGCCGCTATACATTCTGCTATATCTGTGGCGAATATACACTTGCGCCTCAGAGACGTTGGATGACTGTTCTTGTGAAGAAAGCTTATCTGTATTTCGGCTGAAAAATTGGTGATCAAGACAAGGAATGGGCGCCTCACATTTGCTGTGCGACATGTGCCGTCAGTCTGAGAGCCTGGCTCAGAGGCACTCGAAAGACGATGCCGTTTGCTGTTCCAATAATATGACGAGAACAGAAAGACCATGTGACGGACTGTTACTTCTGTTTGACTAATGGGTCTGGTTTCTCTGCTAAAAACAAGAAGTCAATTGAAAATCCTAATCTGCCTTCAGCAATGAGACCCATGCCACATGACGACAGTCTTCCACCAGAGGATTGGACCTTAGATGAACCAGATGAAGAAACTGCAATGCAGTGACATTGACCCGGATTTTGAACCGTGCTCATCAGGCGATCCACATCTATTAACAGTCCAAACTGAACGATTTGGTCAGAGATTTTGGTCTGTCAAAAGCAAAAGCCAAGCTGCTGGGTTTGAGACTGCAGGAATGGTGTTTGCTGTCACCAGGTACGAACATTTCGAGGCTGACATCATGATATAACCAATTTTCAAGTCTCTATTTCTGTTGTGACATTGAAGGATTGTTCTCAGCCTTGGGTTGTGATCACAACCCAGAAGAGTAGCGTCTCTTCATTGATTCATCAATGTTAAGCCTGAAAGCTGTTCTGCTACACAATGGCAACATTTATCCTTCAGTACCTGTTGGCTATGCAGCACACATGAAAGAAACGTATGAGAATATGGAATTGTTGCTGAAGCACGTCCAGTATAGCAGGTACAACTGGAATATCTGTGGAGATCTTAAAGTCGTTGCTCTGTTACTAGGACTGTAGCTCGGCTATACAAAGTAATGATGTTTCATCTGTGAATGGGACAGCCGTGCCAAACAGTCGCACTATTCTTGACAGAACTGGCCACTCCGTAAAAAAGTTAGTTCCAGGACAGAAAAATGTGTCACATGAATCGCTTGTCGACCCGGCAAAGATATTTTTGCCTCCTCTTCACATAAAACTGGGACTCATGAAAAATTTCGTGAAAGCACTGAACAAGGAAGGCGTTATTCAAGACAGATGTTCCCAAAGAATAACTGACGCCAAGATCAAAGAGGTAATTTTTGTTGGCCCCCAGATCAGACATGTTATGAGTGACAAGCGGTTTGAAGATCTGTCAGTTGGGCCAGAAAAAATTGCCTGGAAAGCCTTCAAAGAGGTTGTTGACAATTTTCTGGGCAATTACAGAGCCCCAAACTCCATTCAGCTGGTAGACAAACTTCTGAAAGCATACAAGACAATGAAGTGCAATATGTCACTCAAGATTCATTTCCTCCACTAACACTTGGACTTCTTCCCCGCAAATCTTGGTGCTGTCAGTGATGAACACGGTAATAGGTTTCACCAGGACATTGCTACGATGGAGAAACGATACCAGGGCAACTGGAATCCGTCAATGCTTGCTGACTACTGTTGGACACTGCAACGTGATGCACCAGACATTGAATACAAAAGAAAATCAGGAGCAAAACACTTTTAATTCTGTTGAATTTAATAGCTTATGCGAAAAATAAACGTGACTAAATAAGATATTGTCAGTAAACATATAAATGGCTATTTCTCAGTTTCTACGTGATGCAGTAAAACCAAAACTATATTTGTGCATACCCAGTAGGTACCCCTCACATTCAGATGTTCATTAATTTTCCAGACCTAAGTTACTCCAATACTGGATTCATGGAGGACTGGAGATTACATCAGCATGAAGGACAAGGCAGGGAGCAGGAAACAACTGTGGATGATTAGCTACTACTCCATCATACAACATACATATACTCACGCTCGTGCTAGCTCACAAATCTAAATGGATAGGGGCATGCAAGATGTATGCTAGAAATGACAACTCTATCTGCAATCTGCAGGGCACTATGTACAGCACTATATTTTATGCCCATGTCTTCCCATTTAAATAATTTATTAGAGATCTTGTATATTTACTCAAGTAATTGGTTTACAGGAGCCTTTTATACTGGTATATAAAATCAAACATACTATGTACTTGTAAACAGTCCTCCTATTTGTGATTTTACATCTTCTTTATTATTAATAATAAACCAGACTGGAGGTTACTATCCACATCAGTTGTATATAAAGGTCTTTTGTGGTCTTACACATTTTGGATGCTTCTTTTTTTTGAAAAAAAAAAAAAAAAAAATTATATTATTTATTTATTATATTATTTATTAATCCCTGATGGGAATTTTACCTTTTGCGTGGCTTTTAAGGGTCAGATCGCAGGGTGAGCTTTTGTACAGAACCCATGGAATAATTTTAGGTTAAGGCCTAGCAGAGTAGGATCTTTTCTGCCAGTAATGGGATTTGAACCAGCAACCTTCCAAATACCAGTGCAGATCCTTAGCCTCAGAGCCATCACTATTATCACCACCTCCACATTCAGCAGCACCCAACATGCCTGTTTTGAGTTCAGAAAAGTCCTCAAAAAGTACACTGATAAGTAAGGGACGCATACCCTCAAACAAAAACAACTGCACTGAATCCCCATTTGAAACCTGTAAGTTCTAGATTTAAAACACAGCCATTTCCCAAATGCTGAACCCCAACAAGACAATCCCATCCTTAAAGTTATCAGAACAATAATACACAGTGAGAGTTTGATGAAACCATCCAGTTGGTTCATGTTTTTTTTGAGACAGGTAGCTAGATTTCCTAAAATGAATAGCTTCAGATAGACAAAAAAGTTTAAATAACCACTATACATGATTGTGTATATATGCATGAACTTGCCTAATCTGTTGTTTGCTACTAACACAGTGTTACGCCTTTAAGCCAGGTGGAGTCAGGGGTCAGACTCTGATCTCCCCCTAGGATCCTGACACAAAGTGGCATATACTATTGTAAATTTAGTTTTGATGTCCCAAGCACCCCTGGTAATTTTGGAAAGTGGAGGAAGAGTGAGAGATGATCCTAGCCAGGCTCTTCAAAAGCTATGGGCTGAGCCTGTATCAGCCAATCATCCCTTAGGATTCTTGTGACAGCCTTGCTACTTGCTACCCTGCAGCTCATGACTGACATTCTAGCAGCTAGTTGACTAATTTTAACAATAGCCAGCCCTCAGAAACATTGAAGTTTAGTGTTTCTCCTCATCATTACAGAGGATTCGAGCAGATAAAAGGGTTTTCATACACAAAGATGATTCACTTCTTGAAGGACGCCATTCAACGTCAGAAGCATAACAATGTTCCCGGTAAAATGAGCGTGTTGTTCGCTGCTTGGGTGTGGTGCTGTGCTGTGGAGACCTCAGCTTTAGTGGGAAGGTGCATTTTGCATGTTCGCATATAGTGGTGGTTTTGTATTTCTCTGTCGTGGATTTCTAAATCACAGACTCATCTCAGGTTATATTATTAAAGAAGGTTCCTTTGTAGCTACTCATGTCAAGAGAGAAGAAATGAAACAGAAGCATCATTACCGATACAGGCCGTTAAACAAAAAGTATTTAGAACATAATATTTTCTGATATTCCTCTCTCACAATATTCAGATCAATGAAGATCTTCACTGCATCTTTGGTCTGCTGTTCACACAGCATTTTCCTAATGCCCACCTTTCTCTGTGGAATTCAAAGTAATGTCCCTGACAGACATTCCTTACCATAAACCTGGGGCCTCACATCTCTGGTTATCTAGTTCTCATTGCATTGTGTGGAAGATGGTGACTTTTCCTTAAGTCCTCAACTGTTTTTTGTTAACTTGAGGAACTCCTGCCTGTTGTATGTTTTAAGAATATGCATATAAGGAGGTCACAGTTCCATTGACAAAACAAAACTTGGCAAAAGAGCATTGTTTCTAACCTGCTGCATAATTTGCAGGTTCTCTGCAGTTTTTTTAAAATCAGAAAGTCAGACATGCCATAACTATGGCTGCGGAGACACAGTTATGCCGTCTGATGTGGATTCTGGACATTTCCTGCTCTTGGCTTTTCTACTGTGGCATCTGGATGTAGCTGCACCTCATCTGGGCTTTTCTTATAACATCCACTTAAGGAGACTGCTTTATTAGCATGGCCAGCTGTGTCATGCCAGTAAAATGGCATCACACGGCGATCATTCTGGTAACATCTTTTCATGGCTGTGTTTTGCATGCGTGTGCTGTAGAGTTCCTTCCTGGTGACGATGGTGGTGTTGAGCATTGCTGCATGTGCCAAGTGTTCTAACTTTATTTTTCTCTTTTCTGTAGAATGCTGAAAAACAATTGAAACCCGATGGCTTCTCAGAGTTTACCCCACTGTCTTCACTTCACAGTTCAAACTATAGAAACAGTGACAGAAGAAACCAACCACAAAGAAGGTCTGATCAGCTTTCCAAAAAACTAATGTATACTCACTGGGGTAACCATGACTATTGCACTTTTAGCTCCTTAAGTGTCTCAGACAGCAAGTCCAACAGCAGCTCAGGTCTGGAGACCTCTGTGTGACACAGCGCATTATGGCCCAAGCCTTTTAAGTTCATCTGTGGAGTCAAGACATAGGATTAGTTACTGAGTCGGGTGCTGTGCACCCCTGCTGTTAAAAGCCACGATTATTACTTGAATGAAATTTCTTACTGGAGCTTTATGATCAATCGAATAAAACCAAATGTGAGCCGCTTGGCGGCAGTGTCACCATAGTACTTACTGTCTCACCTTTCCCTCTTGTTTTTCTGTTGAGCAAATCAGTGTTGCCTTTGTGTCAATCTTTTCTCCAGAAACACACAATGAGATGCACTGTCTGATCTGCTTAGATTGTAAGTGGCAAGGCTACTGGATTTCAGCATCACATTCATGTGCTACTTTGACTGTCATCGTGGTGCAAATAGGCAGCTGGTAACAGTCAGTGTTTGTGCTTAATGGTCAGCTGTGATGTATTAGACACAAGCATAAGGACAGTCACGAATGGGAGCCTCTTGCCACTTCACTCTCTCCAAACTGTCTATTCATAGAGATAAGAGTGCAGCAGGGCCAGGTGGTGGTGCCTCTCAATTCTGTTCACATTTGAAGGCCAGCATAAAACAAGCCACTAAAAACACTCTCCCTCCTGCCCATAGTCTTTTATTTATTTTATTCTTGTTATTTCTATGTGGTGAAATACCTTCATGCTTAACAGTTGAAAGCAATCTGAATACATAATTTTCCAATGTCTGTCATTTTTCTTTAATCTGCTTTAATTTTCTTCCCCTTCCTTCATTTTCACCCTTCAGCTAACAGTAAGAAGAATTATGCATGCCACAACCCTTCTGCTCTGTCTACTAACTTTCCAGCTTTGCTGCCACCTAGCTGTCATCTTTATGTTCTTCTTCATTCTCATATCTTCGGTTATTTGTCTCCTTTGCACTGCTTCTGGCAGACATAAGGATATCTGCTGCATCAAGTATTATTCGTTAAAAGTTTAAATCAGGAGGATATCTTCGCTAGGAAAAGCAATGCATTCATGATATAAGCACAGATATGGCTTCCTTCTTGTTTGTTTCATAATGCTAAGCCTTGGAATGCACCACAGCACCTCATCCTAGCATTCAAAACAAAAACAAACTGCAACTGCTGTTATAAGAATGCAATTAGTGTGTTCATGATGACTTAAAAATGGAAGGTTAATAAAAATGGAGCTCTGCTGAAAGACTGCTGCTAGCCAATTGGTTTAAAGGCTGTGATATCGCAAACAGTGCATGCTTTACACATCTGAGTGCTACCTGAACATCTCCAGATGCCAACACTTCATTTTCTTTAGAGCCTTCAAAACAACGCCACTGCTCTGTCTTCAAGGGTATGGACGAACAGTAGATTCTTTTGTAAGTTTTTGCTACTTTTGTATTACGCTGGTAGGAATGGTCATTTTATTTATATTTTTACTGAATGTTTTATTTCAATTTCACCTTTACTACCAAAACAGAGTTTCATTATAGCTTTAAAGTGCTGCTCTATTGGTTTATACTGAAATGATTAGTTCCATTTATATGCACTTTTTTATTTATATTATATATATATATATAAAAAAAATAAAAAATCAATCAACTAACACTAACTGGATAAAAATACTGTGGTATTGCTGGGGAATGTGTGTACGGCCAAAGACGGTCATTTAAAACTTCACTCCAAGGATGTACAAAGAGGCCAGTGTGCTTGTAAGACCTTTTTGCCAGCATGTACATATTAATAGAATGTATTTTTTCTGTCATTCTCTACAGTCATCTTGCACTCAGTAAAAGGTGTAATGGTGTAGTACAATCCACTCAGTTGCAGAGAGCTATTAGTTCATGTACAGGTTGCTTTTCTGTTTTTTTAATATACACACACATATATGTAGTTTTTAATATGTTTCTCTTCTATAAATACCTAAAGTAAATACCTAAAAACTTTTTTCAGCCTTTCTGTAGAATACTCAAACAAAGAACTGTAAATCTGACTAATAAAAACACAATGAAAGCCTCGTTTTTTGCATTTATATAATTAACCTTCATTTAACAAAGCTATGCATTTGAATAAAAAAAATAAAGACTATGCCTAGCAAATCCTGCTTGTGGACAGAATATGCACATGCTAAAAAAAAAAAATCTCAAACAGTATTGTGAAAAATAAGTGGACCCCTTCCTGATTTCCTCTGTTTTCTTTTCTTATTTATAACACTTGTTTCTGATCTTCAGACAGATTAAAAAAATAGTATAATTGCACAGGTTTCTTTTCTATCACAATACAGTTTTTAAATATTATCTTTATATATAATACGCTACCATGGCTATCTGTTTGTCTGTCCAGGATTTTAAATCACCTGTAACTCGCAAACCGTGAGACCTATTGACCTGAAATTTGGTACACATATACTACGTGACGTCTACTCTCCACTTTCTGGGTGATGATTGACGTCCAAGGTTATTCCTCTTTTTATTTTTATTTTATTGTAGAATCAACTCTCGGCAATGGTCAGCAGGGCGGCTGTGCAGCACATGCGTACGGGCACCATTCTCATCCCTACCACCTTCGCCGTCACTTCCCCTACCTCTTCAGATCTTAAATCGTTCTTGAGGCAGATTGAAAAATTAAAGAAAACATACTAAGTAATTGCAACACAAACACTGACTTAATCAGTTTTAATGGGAAAAGATGCCGACGAAAGAAGAAAAGAAGCAGACCGCTAGGGTGGAGAAAAGAAGAGCTGCTCAGGAAGAAGCAAGCGCATCAACCTCCGAGCAAATGAATGATAAACGTACAGAGAAAGAGAACGAAGACTACGAATGCTCAAGTCAAGTGTATTCACTGCACGTTATCGTGTAGTGCGCCATTACTGGTTAATACATATTTTTTTATTTATATAGTGCCTTATCATTAACCCTAGGTCACTTTACAAAGGAAATCAAAATTATGCTATTCAAGCATAAAAATGGTAAGATAACACAGAATTTTATAAAACAATTTAGAATATGATTAATGATACATTTTTTATTATTGTAGATAGAACTGTATTGGTCCCCAGGGGGAGACTTGGCATTTTATAGAAGCTCTTTAAATAGTAATTGCATTAATAGATCGATAAATATCTCCACACACACACACACACACACAATGACTAAAAAGAAGTAAAACTTCTGACTTGGCAATCCCAGTCCCAGTGAGGCACTGTGCAGACATATTGTTGTTGGTATAAATGATCCTAGCCAGGCTCTTTAAAAGCTACAGCCAATCATCCCTTAGAACTTTTGTGACAGCCTTTCTACTTGCTACCCTGCAACTATGGCTGTTGGAGCACCCATAATGTTTTTCTGACACACTTCTACTGAATGATTTATTGGCTGAAAGTCCTCAGTGTTGGTATGACCTCCAGGGGGTCTGGAGTGTGTCCCATAACTGAACTTGCCCTTTTAATTAGCTTGTTGATTTGGTGGGCCTCTCTTGAAGTGATGTTACTATTCCAGCACAGCACACAGACTTAAAGAAGATGTGAAGGATGCCACTTCCCACATTAATGGAGTGCAGTCTCCTAAGGAAGAAGAGCCTGCTCTGCCCTTTCTTATATAGTTCCCCTGTGTTCTGAGACCAGTCCAACCTGTCTTTCATGTGGACCCCAAGGACTTGTAGGAGTGGACCACCTCTAGATAGATAGATAGATAGAAAGATACTTTATTAATCCCAAGGGGAAATTCACAAAATTCTACATCCAATCCCTGAATACTGATCAGACATTGAAGCTCTTTGGTGCATTAAAAGATAGTCACTTGGTTTTGCGGATGTTATGGTTCAGACAATTTACTTTGCACCAGGAAACAAAGTTCTCCTCCTGGCTCATCTCCCCCTGTCTTATCCCTGTTATTGACACATCCCGTACAAAATTATCTGACAATTTCAGCAAGCGACATGACCTGTTTTTATATTTATAGTCAGTACTGTACAGAGCGAAGAGAAGACAGGACTATTCCTTGTGGTGCTCCAGTGTTGTTCACATCTGTATCAGAAAAACAGTCTTTAAGCCTCACAAACTATGGTCCATTAGATATAGATAGTCCATTATCCAGGACCCCAAAGGCTCATCTGCCAACATACAGTGGTACCTCTGGTCACTACCATAATTCATTCCAAAACTCTGGACGCGACCCGAACGTAATTTCCCCATTAGATTGTATGTAAATACAATTAATCCGTTCTGGACCGTATGAACTGTATGTACATTTTTTTTTTTTTTTTTTTTTTTTTAAGATTTTTAAGCACAAAAATAGTTTATTATTACACTGTGCATTCCATGGTATAATTAACTAAATGTAAAAACAGAGAAAACTAACATTGCAAGAGTTTGTGCTAGACCAAGTTCTCTCTAGACGTCTAAATTAAGGCAGAAGTCATCAATCCTTGAAACAGTAGCTTTATATCCAACGAGCAGAATCTCAGATTTTTCACTGTTCAGCATTAGGAAGTTGTTGCTTTAGAGTTTTGATTCAACAAGAGTATTTCAAATAATAAAACTGAAAATGGCATGGACAAAAATGGTGGGACCCTTAACCTAGTATTCTGTTGCACAATCACTACAAACAAGTAATTTGTGCAGCTCTCGGTGACACTTCTGCACCTGTCCACTGGTTGTTTGGCCCACTCTGTCAGGTTCGAAAGGGGCCTTCTCCAGACTGCATGACAACGGTTCTTTCCATAGATGTTCGACAGGATTCAAATCAGGGCTCATGGAAGGCCAGTTCAGAATATGATAGGGGCATATTAATGTTTCTCTATATTAAGGCAAACATTAAGTGTATACAAAATGATAAGGCCTAAATAATAACTCTCCATCATGACTTTTAATTTAAGGAGCGTCCAACAGCACAAAAAGAGAATAATGCAATCACCCAATGGTACACAGTACAGTAGTCCCAGATAAGGTAAGGCAAAAGGCTACCTTCTCCCTTGTGACCCATCACAGATCAGAATACTGTTTCTTTTGTCATTCTAAATGAATTGAAATAGGAGATATGCAACTTCCAACCATTGGTGGGGGATAGCATAACACAGAACTAATAAAATTATCCATCCATCCATCCATCCTCTTCTGCTTATTCGAGATTGGGTCACGGAGGCAGCAGCTTTAGCAGAGATGCCCAGACTTCCCTCTCCCTGGCCACTTCTTCTAGCTCTTCCAGGAGAATCCCAAGGCGTTCCCAGGCCAGCCAAGAGACATAATCCCTCCAGCATATCCTGGGTCTTCCCCGGGGCTTCCTCCCAGTTAGACGTGCCCGGAACACCTCACCAGGGAGGCATCTAGGAGGCATCCTGATTAGATACCTGAGCCACCTCATCTGACTCTTCTCAATGCAGAGGAGCAGCGGCTCTAATCTGAGCTCCTCCAGGATGACTGAGCTTCTCACCCTATCTTTAAGGGAAAGCCCAGACACCCTGCAGAGGAAACTCATTTCAGCCGCTTGTATTCGCGATCTTTTTCTTTCGGTCACTACCCACAGCTCATGACCATAGGTGAGGGTAGGAATGTAGATCGACCGGTAAATGGAGAACTTTGCCTTACAGCTCAGCCCCTTTTTCACCACGACAGACCGATGCAGAGCCCGCATCACTGTGGACGCTGCATCGATCTGCCTGTCGATCTCCTGCTCCATTCTTCCCTCACTCGTGAACAAGACCCCAAGATACATGAACTCCTCCTGAGATGGCACTCCACCCTTTTCCGCCTGAGGACCATGGTCTCGGATTTGGAGGTGCTGATTTCCATCCCAGCCGCTTCACACTCGGCTGCGAACCGATCCAGAGAGAGCTGAAGATCACGGCCTGATGAAGCAAACAGGACAACATCATCTGCAAAAAGCAGTGACCCAATCCTAAGCCCACCAAACCGGATCCCCTCAACGTCCTGGCTGCACCTAGAAATTCTGTCCATAAAAGTTATGAACAGAATCGGTGACAAAGGGCAGCCCTGGCAGAATCCAACTCTCACCGGAAACGGGTTTGATTTACTGCCGGCAATGCGGACCAAGCTCTGACACCGGTTGTACAGGGACCGAACAGCCATTATCAGGGGGTCCGGTACCCCACAGGATTCTTCAAGGGACACAGTCGAACACCTTTTCCAAGTCCACAAAAAACAACCCCCATGCACCCTCCAGGACCCTGCCAAGGGTGAAGAGCTGGTCCACTGTTCTGCGACTAGGACGAAAACCACACTGTCCCTCCTGAATCCGAGGTTCGACTATCTGATGGACCCTCCTCTCCAGGACCCCTGAATAGACTTTTCCAGGGAGGCTGAGGAGTGTGACCCCTCTGTAGTTGGAACACACCCTCCGGTCCCCTTTTTTAAAGAGGGGGACCACTACCCCGGTCTGCCAATCCAGAGGAACTGTCCCCGATGTCCATGCGATGTTGCAGAGGCGTGTCAACCAAGACAGTCCTACAACATCCAGGAGACTATTATGTTACCAAACAACACAGAACAAAATATTACAGCACAGTACAAGCAGCCTAGTTTGTGGACAGGGTGAGGGGCTTACGCTGATGTGAGCAGCAACATCTGAGACTAAGCTAAACTCCGCTTTGTCTTTAATTCTCTTTTTTCATCTGCAGCAGAAATGTAATACTGCTGAACAGACTATCTTTTTAAAATTACATCCCATTGTTTCAGTTAATGTGTGTCAAGTCAGCAGAAAACTGACTGGAAGTGAATGCTAAATTAACTTTACTGGCACAGTAAAGACTTTCAAATTGTGATTTTTAAAGGCTCCATAATAATAAAAGGAAAATCAGAAATATGGCAGCTATTTTTCCATTGTCATTAATGAGAATATAGACCAGCTTTTTCTGTGATAATGTGTAGGATAAGACAGCAATAAGTCAAGATTCTCAGGTTCAAATAGAACGGAATGGGATCAGCAGCAGAATGACACATTTAAGGTGCCAGAGAAGGGTTTTAAATCTGTTCTTAGTGCAACTGTAGATACAAGAGCACAGCAGTGAGGGAGAAATAAAATCAGAAATTATCCAAAAGTGTGTTGTAAAGGGGTGTGCTGAAGAAACAGAAAAATAAGTGAGGAAATGACGTGTAAAAACAAATCTGGAAACTACAGCAATATTACAGGTTAAGAATATTAACATGATGGCAAAATTAGCGGGAGATAAAGCAAACAACCATTACTTTACATCTGAACATTACCTTTCAAATATGACGTTTTTATAATACCTTTATCTTTTAATAGTAATATTAGAGGTGGCATGGTGGCACAGCGAGTAGCGCTGCTGCCTCGCAGTAAGGAGACCCGGGTTCGCTTCCCCGGTCCTCCCTGCGTGGAGTTTGCATGTTCTCCCCATGTCTGTATGGGTTTCCTCCAGGTGCTCCGGTTTCCTCCCACAGTCCAAAGACATGCAGGTTAAGTGTATTGGCAATCCTAAATTGTCCCTAGTGTGTGCATGCCCTGCTGTGGGCTGGCACCCTGCCTGGGGTTTGTTTCCTGCCTTGCGCCCTGTGTTGGCTGGGATTGACTCCAGCAGAGCCCCGTGACCCTGTAGTTAGGATATAGCGGTTTGGATAATGGATGGATGAATGGATAGTAACATTAGATTTGAGAGCCCTTCTTTATGAAGACTATCTATTATCCTTCTCTGAGCCTTCAGGAAAACACACAGCTTGTACATTTTTCCAGTTCCCCGTTTACTTCTTATCTGCCACCTTTAATTAAAGTGCTGCAACTTCTCTGTGCAAGGATACAATTTCATCGACAAGTCAGGAAACACAAGAAAGCACAGAGTATATGCGTATATTCTTTTAATATGGTATTGCTGTAACTTGATATTGTTAATATGCACTTTTAAATCAGGAATGTGAATGATACTCAAAGTATTAATTTTATTCATAAGAAGATTCTTTATCATCTTATATAAGGACCTCAAGCACCTCACTGCCATCAATGACAAGAAAAAAACAAATTACCAGTGTGAAAGAAAAAATCAAAAATATCAAAGCAGCAAACAGCAAGACTGAAACTGACGTAAGCAGGAAAACCTGATGACAAGCTGATAGAAGTATTCAATTCAAAAATTAAAATAAAACTTTCAACAGCAGTTGGAGGCAAAATCAAGGAAGTGAACACAATCTTATATGAGACAAAAGGGTGATGGTGTGAGGAACCTCATCAGAATTGGCCAATGTTAAGAGTGGTGTTCTACAGGGGTCAGTGCTAGGTTGCTGCTATTTTTAATATTATATATATGATTTAGATAGGAATATAAGTAACAAGCTGGTTAAGTTTGCAGATGATACCAAGATAAGTGAATTAGCAGATGATTTGGATTTCGTTATATCATTACAGAAGGGCTTGGGCAGATTTGTGGCAGATGAAATTTAATGTCAGTAAATGTAAAGTATTACACATAGGAAGTGAAAATGTGAGGTTTGAATACACAATGGGCGTTTGGAAAATTGAGAGTACGCCTTATGAGAAGGATTTAGGAGTCATAGTGGACTCTAAGCTATCGACTTCCAGGCAGTGTTCAGAAGGCATTAAGAAGGCTAACATACTGTCAGGTTATATAGCGCCTTGATGTGTGGAGTACAAGTCACAGGAGGTTCTGCTGAACCTTTGTAATGCACTGGTGAGGCCTCATATGGGGCCTCAGGTATAAACGGTGCGTATGCACAAAAATGTAAGAACGTTTTCATGTTCAAATCATGATGTATAAAACCTAAACTTGCCGTAAATCCACGCACATTTCCACGGTAGCTCATACCCTGTCGTATGCAGGTTTTCTACTCGGTTTTGCAGACTGGTTGCACCCAGCGTCAAAGCAGTGCTACTGTTCCTGTGTGGTTATCCTTTCTTTTTTAGATCCACATCCCTGACGTGGCTTAATAAATACACTGAAATTAACCGCATATTGTTTATTAGTTTAATGCATCTGATTGTAATTAACCTGTAATAATATAATGGTCCTCAGAATGTTCAAACTATTCCAAATACCATAACTACTTTAGCGTTGTTACTCTCACTGCACCTTCTTCTTTCAGCTGCTCCCGTTATATGTTGCCACAGTGGATCATCTTTTTCCATATTACTCTCACTGCACCACTCGGAGTATTTATATCACTGTATCTGAGTGTGAATCACAGCTGTAAAGCAGCTGATCGGAAAGAGAATTATTGGTATACAGCATCAAGCACACGCTGCCTCAGCCATGCTGTCTACTGAACTGCTCTCATATGACAAACGCTTCAGAGCCTTTCCTGTATGGACTTCGCAGTTCAGAAACAGTTTCATCCCAAGAACTCTAAATGCACTCAATCAGATCATCAAGTGCTTCTTGTAGAACTGTTTGTACTTATAAGTACAATTACCTCACTGTAAACTTGTGATAGTGATAATATTGCACAACCTGAGCCACTTTATAAAGCGTGTATTTACATATGATGACGATATCATTTTTAAGATGAAATGCAGTAAAATATGTTTATTATATTAAACAGATAAAACTTTAACTACACGGTGCCGCAGCACTAGCGAGCCGCTGCCGCTCCATTCACAGATTGTTTCTGCCTCGTGCTATATTCTTGCTGGTGCTGACGTGACACTGGAAGGATAGATGGATAGAATAATTAAACACGTACATTGGAACCTCGGTTCACGACCATAATTCGTTCCAAACCTCTGGTCGTAAACTGATTTGGTCGTGAACCGAAGCAATTTCCCCCATAGGATTGTATGTAAATACAATTAATCCGTTCCAGACCGTACGAACTGTATGTAAATATATTTTTTTAAAGATTTTTAAGCACAAATATAGTTAGTTACACCATAGAATGCACAGTGTAATAGTAAACTAATGTAAAAACATTGAATAACACTGACACAAACACCCAGGCTCCCTGCTCAGCTGCACGCGCAGGCTTGCTCTCTCTCAGCAGCATGCGAGCCCCCCCTCCCTCCCTCCCTCCCCCCCCCCTCTCTCTCTCTCTCTCTCTCTCTCTCTCTCTCTCTTAGCAGCACGCAAACCCCCTCTCTCTCTGTAACATTGCAGCAGTTCACGCTATAGCCTTACAATCCGATCGCTGTATAAACACTTTTTTTTAAATGAGTTTTAAGCACAGGGCGGAAAAAAAAAAAAAGGAACATTTGAACAAATCCGAACTTTATTTAAAAGCCAACCAAGACAGTAACATTGCAGGAGTTCACGCTAATAGCATTACAACCCGATCGCTGTAAACACTCTTTTTAAATGAGTTTTAAGCACCGGGGAAAAAAATGAACATTTGAAAAAAGAGAAAAGTAACATTGCAACACTTTCTTCTCACCACTCTTCACTTGCTTAGAAGCCATGGTTAACTGCAAAAGCACACAAAATACTGTAGAGCACAAAAAGTTAACAGGAAAAGCATGCACGTCTGACTGAGAACAATGAACAGAGAGAGGCTGAACACGTGCTTAAATACAGTAATCGGCGCGTACGAACTGGAAAGGAAATGAAATAGAGCACAAAGACTTCACAGCGAAAGCTTGCACATCTGACCGAGAAGAATGCAACATGTGCGGAAATCATCGGCGCGCACAAACCGAAAGGGAAACTGGCTTGTTCGTATACCGAGTGTGTGGTCGTGAACCGAGGCAAAAGTTTGGCAAACTTTTTGGTCGTAAACCGAGTTGTTCGTGTACCGAGACGTTCGTGAACCAAGGTTCCACTGTACTACAAAGATATTTCGATGTTCCTTAAAAGTTTTGAAAAATCGGCTTTCTAAGCTTACAGATGTCTTAACGTCTATTAAAGAGCTGATTGTGTGGCGTTAGTATGTTTGAAAGAGACAGTACTGCTACAATAAAGTATTTCATCGAAGGTCGCGCATGGCACAGCAAGCATCTTGCGTGAGACAGGAACAATCACTGCGCCACCATGTTCCCATGTTTAATAAAATGCTTTAACTCCTATCAACATGAAAATGATATCACGTATACATCTCAGTATTCTAATTATTCAGAGAGCTGTAATGTTACGAATGTAATGGATTCTGCGTCCTGTGTTAGGAAGAGAAAGCCCGGAAGCACGTAATGATTCACACACAAAGAGCACATAGAAGATCAAATACAAAATAAAGCATTTAACGTGCTACTTTAGTTACGATGGGATTGAGAAACTAGTAAATTAAACGATTTTAAGATGAAGTTTACGATGTTCCACTTTAATGACAAAATAAACTACATGATTAAAGTGGAAATTTAGAGATTAAAGTTGACATTTCATGCTTTTTCCCCCACTGTGTGCCTTTTTTTTTTCCTCTGTACCCAAAAAAGCTTTCATATGACACTCAGACAGTGGGCTATGACTCGCCTTTTCACAGCGACTTTGATATGTGACAACTTTTTTATTTCGGGCACTGTGCTACTTTGTGAACGTGAGCTTTCGAGTTTCTCCGACACTATGTCACTCGAACAACTTCCTTTTGTTGTTTATACCACTGTTTAAACCAACAAATAGTAAGTTTTTCCTTGTCTCCACTTGGTATTCGCTGAAATTCTTCTATTTTCCCTCTTGCTTTTGCCATTGCCTTTTCACAGAAGGCTGAGATTAAGGGATATTTATATTGAGTTGCATATTCAAAGAGGTGTAATTCTGGGAGGAGTTGGGGTGGGACAGCAGGTGCGTGCATGTGTGTTACTTTTCACACTGACCGGGATTTATGGAGTGGAAGAACGTGAAAGTTGGCGTTCGCACTAATTTATGCATCCAGATTTTTTTGTGCGTAAGCACATTTCCGGTTTTGCCCGTATGCCATGTTATAGTACAAATTCTACGCATGGCGTTATGCATGAGGCCCCTGGAGTACTGTGTGCAGCTTAGGTCTCCAGGCTACAAAAAGGACATAGCAGCACAGGAAAAGGTCCAGAGAAGAGCAACTTGGCTGATTCCAGGGCTACAGGGGATGAGTTAAGAGGAAAGATTAAGGATCAGAGAAGACTGAAAAGCTACATTACTTCAAAAAGTGCCTACACTCTTGTGCCAAAAAGACTAATACTTTTCTCAATGAAGTAGCAGAGGAGACACATCAAACAGCCTAACAGTAAAGTGAGAAAGGCAGTATCACAGCACACCATGGGCTATGAAGCAAAAACCAAGAGTGCACTCCAAAACAACAACAGCTCTCCACTTGATTCCAGAGCAACAATACTCAGCTCTACAAAACATTGGGCATCATTCTTGAAGGCTTGGTATTTTAGAACTGTGTATCTGTGCCAATATCAATTAGAACTCTAAACAGCCAGTAAACAGTTAGCCTTTTCTGAATTCTGAGAAAAGAATCCAAGGTTAACTGTCTTGACAAATTATTTTTATTTTCACAGTGAAATAGTCCTTTTCATGCTGTTTTATTATTTTACTAGCCAACCCGCGGCGTAACATACGCCGCATAATTATGTATTGATGGGTGAACACTTGCTGAACGACACAGTTGTCCAAATGGGGTGGGTTTGTGGATACCACTGTGAATGAATGAAAAGATGGACCTCTGGAGAGAGCAACATACAATTGTCCGTGACTGAAAGCGGGAACGTCTGTGACGATGGAGGCCACGCTGGTGAAAGTTACTTCGTCGGTAGGGATAAGTTTCAGCACTTGTTCATTAAGGTGTAGCGAGTCTTCGTTGTTGATGCTTAATATAGCTTGCGTACTGAGTTGTTCCGGAGTCACAGTTGAGAAACAATTTTTTTATGTCTTTTAAGCACAGGGAAAAAAATTAACATGTGAAACATCCGTAATGTAATAAGCCACCAAGAAAAGTAACATTGCAACAATGCACGCTACGATCCGATCGCTGTAAACAGAAGTGAAAACAAAATCGAGGCCGGTGCATTCTTTAACTGCCTTGTAGCGCAGTGGTAGGGCTGCTGTTTTGCAGTAAGGAGACTGTGGAAGATTTTGGGTTCGCTTCCCGGTTTCTCCCTGTGTGGATAGTGCTTTGAATACTGAAAACACTGGTATATCAATGTAATGAAGTATTATTATTCTTATGCGTCCAGCGCTCTCTCTCTCGCGCGCCTGTATGCGTGTGTGTGTCGCTCGCTCGCTCGCTGCACGTGTTCCTGCAGGCATACCAGTAAGTGAATGAAAATATGGAACTCTGGAGAGAGCAACATACAACTGTTCGTGACTGAAAACTGGTTTTGGCAGATACATTCAAATCTTTTTGAAAGTTTGGCCCTGTGCCTTATCAATTGTCATCGCAAAGGCAAATCTAACAGGAAATTGTCTTCGTGTTAAAGTAAAAGGCAAATTATCCGCGACAAACAAACTGTTTTACACGCTGCATACCAACCCGCGGCGTAGTATACGCCGCATAATCATGTTTTTTAAGCAGAGGGAAAAAATGAACATTTGCAAAATCGATAACGCCGCTTTCAGTAAGTACAATGCACACGCGTTTAATTTGTCAGCCACTTTTTGCCAGCCGTCTTTTCTGGTTTGGGCTGCTTTTGCAGGGTTACCGCTTGTGCATATTAAATCTTGAAATCCTTCGAGTAACTAATTAACTAACTAACACCCACCCACCCAGCTTGTGAGAAAAAAATGTGCCTGTTCTTTCATCATTTTGTTGCAGCCTATCAAAGACTTGCTGATCATGTTTTCTAGAGTCAATATACAGTGGAACCTCGGTTCATGACCATAATTCGTTCCAAACCTCTGGTCGTAAACCAAAGCAATTTCCCCCATAGAATTGTATGTAAATATAATTAATCCATTCCAGACCATACGAACTGTATGTAAATATATTTTTTTAAAGATTTTTAAGCACAAATATAGTTAATCATTACACCATAGAATGCACAATGTAATAGTAAAAACATTGAATAACACTGACACAAACACCCAGGCTCCCTGGTCAGCTGCATGCTCGCTCTCTCTCTCAGCAGCACGCGAGCCTCCCCAGCCCCCCCCCCCCTCTCTCTCTCTCTCTCTCTCAGCAGCACGCGAGCCCCCTCCCCCTCTGTCTCTCTGAAGCACGTGAGCCCTCTCTCTCTCTCTCTCTCTCTAACATTGCAGCAGTTGTATAAACACTTTTTTTTAAAATGAGTTTTAAGCACAGGGGGAAAAAAGGAACATTTGAACAAATCCGAACTTTGTTTAAAAGCCAACCAAGATAGTAACATTGCAGGAGTTCACCATTTTTAATCAGGCGACTGACAGTAGTGGAGTCAGGCACAGAGAAGGTCAGCTGCTGAGAAAGCGTCTCGACTGTTGCAGGGCGGTGAAGCAGGTGAGACGCTAATGAAAAAGAGGCACAGGGCTTATTGGTTTTTAAAGACTGCTTCCTTCATTGTGTTTTAACCTCAGTTTTAAAGGATTGCGCGGCTCTCTCTGTCGCGCTGCCTGTCTGTGCCTCTGTCTCTCTTTGGCGCTGCCTCTGTGTGAACCAAGTTTAATAATAATTCATTACATTTATATAGCGCTTTTCTCAGTACTCAAAGCGCTATCCGCACAGGGAGGAACCGGGAAGCGAACCCACAATCTTCCACAGTCTCCTTACTGCAAAGCAGCAGCACTACCACTGCACCACCTGTGAGGTTGACTAATGAAAAGTTAACGTGGCTCAGAGCTGCATGTGGACTGTGGCACAGACAAACAGAAATGACGGCATGTTTTCCGAGGCGTCGCGTCCGAGTTGGTGGGCATGGCTCTGCGAGTTGTCGTCGCATCCAATGGTCTTAGAGTTGGTGGGCGTGGCTCCTTCCTGTGTGCGCCATGGGTGTCTTACTTGTCGGCGGCTTAGTGAATCCACGCCCCTTCCGGCGTGCTTTCCATGGTTGGCTACTTGTCTTCTGGCTTAGTGAATTATATATATATATATATATATATATATAGATAAAAGGGGTTTGTCCCCTACTCGCTTTGCTAACCAACTCCCCTGGCCTATGCTACGCATCAGCTACTTCGCGTTGTGAGGAGGGGGGTTGAACGCACCCCAAGGAGATGCGGTCGCTCCTCCAAAACCCCCTCTTAAACGGTTATACAATGGAAAACAAATACAGCTTTTTTTTTTTTTTACCTCCTCTATGCTCGATCAGCTGCTGCTGGGGTTCCAAGATTTAAAAGCCTTAACAGCAACTGTCCTACTCTTTGTCTTTTATTTCCGGCCCCAGGTGTGGTTAAATCTGTTGGCACAAACTCTCGTCTCGCGGGACGCGAGTTCTTGATATTTTTTAGTTTATAATTTAAAACCGGAATAAGAATCTGAAAATCTTAACAACATCACATTAAACTTCGATAAATTCTGAAAAGAATGATGCAAAACATATATATGTAGGTTTTAAAATAAGCCTGATTTAAAGCGTGACAAAAAACGTGACATAAAAACGTTGCACATTTTTAGGATTAGGATTTTATATATTATATATAATCATATATATTTCTCTTCTGGTTCGTCCTGCTTCCACTTCAAAACTGGTCCCGCCCACACGGCATTTCTTGATTCCTATTCGTCGTCTTCCATGTCATGCACTATACTGGCCTGCTGAGCGTAATATATCCAACAAGTACTCGAGGTGATATCACAACGGTAATGTTGCTTTACCACCCTTGCGGGAGCCAACTGTGTCTTTACAACAGCTTCTTACACAGCCAACATCAGAAGCTAAAAATTATCGTGAACACATTCGAGAATACAAACTTCTCTCGCGTTTGCTTCCAAGGGTGCACAGATAACGCAACCTCATGGCCATGGACCATACTGTTTTAAAATACACGGGCAAATTTATCACCAAATCTCTCCACTATACGCTAACGCTTCTACCTCTCCAGGATATGGACAGTTGTATGTTTTTGACACAGCACAAGCTACTAAAGTATGCTTACAAAATAAAGCAAATTCTGCATGCAGCAAAAATGTACTTCTCCAGCTAGATAACATGCTCAGAGCAATCAACCTCTTCGCTAAATCATACAAACACATGCATGAAATTGCTCAGTCCAATCCAACAGCATCTGTACGAATGGTTTTCAAGTAAACCCCTAAGCAGGATTTACGACGATACAATGCCCCGACATGTCACACCGATGCTGCAGCGATTTTTGTCGGACAAGATGGCGAAACGCCTGCCGAAAGGGACATTTTCTTCTATCCCATAGGCAACTGCTGTAAACAGATTTTCACGCTCAATATGAATTGCGATCCTATGGTTTACCCATTTTTATTCCCTTACGGAGACATTGGCTGGCACAAAGATTTACAACATGTTCCCGATAAAAGAGTCGGCAAGCGAATAAGGCTTACTCAATACCAATTTTACGCGTACAGATTGGCAATGAGGAATACATTTAGTAATTTGCACTCCAGCGGCAAACTATTCCAACAGTATGTCGTAGATGCGTATGTTAAAACAGAGGGTGCGCGTCTCAACTATCTCAGATTACATCAACAAGATCTGCGTGTCGAACTATCAGACACACTGCAAGCAAATGCTGAAAATAACAACGTTTGTGTAGGCAAAATGATCATATTACCATCCACATTTCCAGGAAGTCCAAGATACATGCAACAAAACTATCAAGATGCCATGGCCATAGTACATAAATTCGGAAAGCCTGATTTATTTATCACTTTCGCATGTAATCCTGCTTGGCTTAAAATTCTAAATGCACACTGCGTCTTTCAAGAAGTATTTATTTCTTCTTGATTTCTGAATTCCTTTCCTATTCTTACACCACCGTATGCTACGGCGGGTGTTGGCTAGTATATATATATATATATATATATATATATATATATATATAGCGAGAGAGAGTAGATTTGTTTCCTCAGTACTGTTTCATTTGGAATACAAAATGAAAGGAATAAATCAAAATTGCACAACACCAACAGCTGTAATGCATCTGATAATCACTGTAGGTCATGAGCAAAAACTTATGTTTCTTTAACTTTTCTTTACCTTTTTTGTTGTTCTCCTACTGTGCAAATAACCTTTTACCTATTTTTAGGACCCATGTCTGCCTGTTTCTCTTTACAATTGTCCGCATGAAACAACTCGGCTCCTACTTGATGGATTTTCTTGGTTTGGCCCACTTATTGTTCAGTTTTTCAGGAAAGTTCAATTTTCTTAAGATAACCTGAATGAAGCATAATGTACATATCTGAAATATTCCAAAATCTTTCCCTGAAAAGCAGTGGTGAATTTGCACACGCATCTACGTTAAAACGGAGAAACATTCTGCGCCCCTTCAATTATGGATTCGTTTTTATTATTGCAAATTTACTGTTTGAGAGGTTACTTCAACTTTTATATTTTGTTTATTGTTCCTCTGTGATGCCAAAATGGATCCTCAATTCAAGTCAGTCAAACATCAGGAGAGATGTGTAAAGTCACACTTGTACTCCAGCTCACTTTCCCTGCAGTTTAAAGCGAATTATCCATAAAAGCAGATGTGCACGATTACGATATAATTAATAATTGATAATTATTACCTTTACTATCACAACCGTGATTATTCGTTTCCTTTAACAGCACTACATTGAAATGCATACTTTGTTTAGCAAATGCATATATTCTATTTGCATTTACATACTGTACAGTAGAGCCTTCTGTAATACTTTAGGTACTGCAAAAATGCATCTAGCACTCATACAGTATTATGTAACAAGACCTTAACAAAGCTTCTGGTCTTCATAATACTTATAAAACATCAGTAGATCGGTTATTTGTCTGTGTGCTGTGTGGCATATTGACATGATGATAAAATTACTTGTTAACATGAAGAATTTACAGGTCTTGTACTAAATACGTGATATCAAGAGAAATGTGTCTCCAAAGTGACATTTTGTTAGTAGGTGACATTTCAGAGATGAATAAACACTTTGCTTTGTGTTATGAAGTCCCAAAGAAGTGTTTGTTAAGGTCTTCTTGTTACATAATAATGAATGTGTGTTAGATGCATTTTTGTAGTACCTAAACTAAAATGTTACCAAACCGTCATTTTGCAGGGAACCACTTAAAAATTTGTGACGTGAATAACATGAAATTGTTAAATGGTTGATTAGATTACAAACTGAAAATTTGCAGTTTAATATTGTTTCTTTTTTAACTTTACAATAGATACATCACATTTATTAAAAAAATGTGTCACTGTCTTTGCAGTATATCATTATACAAATAATTTTTAAATAAAAATCTAGTACAATACAAAAGTTACTTCTTTTTTTAAAAAAAAAAACCACAAATGTTATTTGTAAAAAAACAACCATCATTCCAAAACCTCTCAAAAATGTGAAATGTGGAAAAAAAATAAAAATAGGAATGTTAGATTGGTGTCCTGCTCTATAAAGAAAACAAAAGTTGTATGGGTACATAAAAATTAAAGTACATACTAAAATCTTAAACAGCAATTGTATGTACAGTAAACACAACCTGACAGTTCTATTAAATGTATTAATATATCATATTAATATACAGAAACATCAAAAAAGCATTTATACTGATATATGCTGCTGTCAGAGTTCTTGTGTCTGGTCTAGACTCAGTCTTCTGGAGAAAAGTATTGCACGGAAAAGCACCCTCACTTAAAGAAAGTAGCACTGCACACATCAAGTTCTATTTATCTATCTATCTCTCTGTTTTTCAGTGAAAATTCCTCATCAGTATAATGAAATGTTACATTCATGCAAACTTACATAGTTCTACTTAACCACAAGCCACGTGTACAACATAAAACGACACTTATTTCAGATCCATTTCAATTTGTGATAACATAAAAGCAACACAACTTCAGAAAAGTAATTGCGGGAGGGAATAATCTGTCTGTTGCCCTGGGTGTTTATAATTGTTGTAAAATCTTCACCGCACACAATTTCTATAGGAGCCTTGCTTTTTGGTAAATAATAATTCTTTGCATTTATATAGCACTTTTCTCACTACTCAAAGCGCTCAGCAATTGCAGGTTAAGGGTTTTGCTCAAGGGCCCAACAGAGCAGAATCCCTTTCGGCATTTACGGGATTCAAACCGGCAACCTTCCAATTGCCAGTGCAGATCCCTAGCCTCAGAGCCACCACTCCATGATAGCTTTGTCTGAATTTGCTTGCAATACCCTGCTATACTTCCCTGTGTTATAACGGAAACAGATTAATTAACGGTTACCTGTGTCACTGAACTAACGTTACTAGGACTTGGTGCTGCTAGCTTATTTTTCATGCACTCTCCATAATGAGGTATGTGGCTGAATTTTAGATGGTTGAATACAATAAATGTCTGTTTGCAGCGCTGCAACAATTTTCACAGTATGCTTTTTTGATCAACACTGATGCTATTGAAAACAAAACTATTGCAAAATACGGACAATTCTTTTCATTTGGGCGTTAAAATGTATAAAAAGTGTAAGGAGACCATTACTTGTCAATTTTCCTGGGAGCTGCTGCAAACACTTTTTAAAAGATATCATTTAGAATCAGACTCCTAAAAATGTATTCACCACAGTCGCCTGTGATTATTCATATGTCAGTGTCTGTGATTTGCAATCACGTTTGCACTGAGTAAATGTGCCTGTGCTTGACAACAATGCTCTCAGTTTAGTTTAGAGTGGAAGTACTAAATGGAATGCAATATTAGCATATCGTGGCAGTTGTAATTGTGATTAATTGTGCAGCCTTACAGAAAAGTAAAAAGCCAATGATCTAGAAATGAATGTAAGAGTACAAGAAAATATGTAATCATCACTTTATAACAATGGAACAGCATCAAGTAGCTGTTTTAAAATATTTGGAAAGAAATAGAAGAGGAGGGGAAAAATTGAAGGACTGAGAATTACCTATCTGCTCCAGACCAATCTTTCTCAACCTGTGAGTTGCTGGACACCCCAAATGAGTTGTCAGTTCATATTTAACAAAAATTGAAATCAGCCATTGCTTTGTTTTAGGAGGCTACTGATTACAGAATTCAGTTCTACACACAGTCAAAGGGACATTTTACTCCTGCATACTGGGGAAATAAAATGACTGACAAAAAGACCAATTACAAGAAGATGACAACCTGTGTACTGTACACCACACCGCAAGCTTCATTATGAAAGCCTATGAACACGGACAAGTTTGTCAAAGGTCCCATACCATCACCTTCTCCAAATTCTTTCAATTCTGTTTATCCAAAAAACCTGAATGAAACAAGAAATGTGTGTCAGGAAACACTGCCAGGGCTCCTTTATACAAACAGAAATACACCTGTATAATGTCTTACTGTGACTGCCAAGTTGAAGATCTTTCTTTGTTTGTTTTAATTTTTCTTCTTTTTTAGTCATTTTGTTGCCTGTATATGTGTGTATATTGTTGTCTGTCTATATCAGGGGTCCTCAATCACAGTCCTGGAGGGCCGCAGTGGCAGCAGGTTTTTTGTTCTATCCTGGTTGCTTAATTAGATAGCAATTCTAGATAGATAGATAGATACTTTATTAATCCCAAGGGGAAATTCACATTCTCCAGCAGCACCTTACTGATACAAAAAACAATATTAAATTAAAGATTGATAATAATGCAGGTAAAAAAATAGACAATAACTTTATATAATGTTAACGTTTACCCCCCCCCGGATGGAATTGAAGAATTGCATAGTTTAGGGGAGGAACGATTTTCTCAGTCTGTCAGTGGAGCAGGACAGTGACAACAGTCTATCGCTGAAGCTGCTCCTCTGTCTGGAGATGACACTATTTAGTGGATGCAGTGGATTTTCCATAATTGATAGGAGCCTGCTGAGCGCCCGTCGCTCTGCCACAGATGTCAAACTGTCCAGCTCCATGCCAACAATAGAGACCGCCTTCCTCACCAGTTTGTCCAGGTGTGCAGCGTCTTTCTTCTTAATGCTGCCTCCCCAGCACACCACCGCGTAGAAGAGAGCGCTCGCCACAACCGTCTGATAGAACATCTGCAGCATCTTACTGCAGATGTTGAAGGACGCCAGCCTTCTAAGGAAGTATGGCCGGCTCTGTCCTTTCTTACACAAAGTATCAGTATTGGTATATCAGTATATCTTGCCAATAATGTCATTTCATGGCTTGTTAGTGCTTTAACTCTGTTATGTCAGGTAATTCTTATATCCTGGATTTTCTTTCCCTTTCTAAGGATATCATCCAAATGATTTGAAGGCTAAAATGGAGGAGTAATTCTCAGTCCTTCACTTTTTCCTCTTCAATTTCCTTCCAAGAATTTAATTTAACCCAATAGTGCTTGATAAATACACACGGGTGTAAATGGTAACAAGCTAAATGGAGAAATGCTGGTCTCTTTTGTCATTTGCATGTTATTGCTAATTAGGAGCAATTAAAAGCCAAGAATATGGCTGTTTAAGACTAAAAAAAGCAATAAGGGCGAGACAACTAAAGTGAAACAGAAGTGTTACTTGAGCAATTAGTGCTTCTTATTAAGCAAATGGGTTGGAGCAAAAACCTGCAGCCCTCCAGGACCGTGATTGAGGACCCCTGGTCTATATAAACTGCTCAAAAAAATGAAAGGAACGCTTTGAAAACACATCAGATCTCAATGGAAAAAAAAATCCTGCTGGCTATCTCTACTGCTATGGACTGATATGGTAATGTGTTAGGAACGAAAGGATGCCCCATCGTTTGATGGAAAGGAAAATGATCAACCTACAGAGGGCTGAATTCAGACACCCCGAAAAAGTCAGTGTCACTACTGGTAGCATGAGGCGATACCTGGACCCTACAGAGGTGGCACAGATTGTCCACCTTCTCCAGGATGGCAAGCACATCAATACGTGGAGGATGGGACTGGACCGTGTGTCTGCCCGGGGGGTCTCATCGTGTGGTGGGTGCAGCAACACTCTGTACCAGTGTATCCTCCACAACCTGACCTGACACTAAAATGCAACTTTGTGACTAAAACACGAACGTGTCTGTATGTGTGCGTGTGTATTTATTTTAGTTTTTTAAAAACCGGTTTGACTTGGCATTCTTTATGTGCATAGAGAGAGACAGAGCGAAATATGAGTAATAAAAAAATTCCCAAATACTGATTTATAATGCCCCCCTAGGATGCACTATTTATTTACGTTTAAGTATAAACTCCAGCAACGTATTTCGTGTCACTAGTGGCTTTTATTCAATTGACAAGATGTGATTTCACAAAAAATGACTGCAATCTAAAACCCAAAGGCAGCGGTGAATTAACAGCTGCTTGCTGTTTGACAATCATATGCCGCAACCGTGTTTTGAAGCATCTTGTTGTGAACCCTTTTCCTACACATTTGGGTAAAAAAACATCATTTCGCCATCACTACCTTACTGTCGTACAACATATTCATTTCAATCTGAGGTGTATGTTAATGTTAGGTGCTCAACTGCACCTTATAACTTACCTCAGAGCTACTTGCCGTTCAGGCTCAGACTGATGCATCTCGATCGTAAGTCCCAATCTGCACACTTCGCGCCTCTCAAGTCCGCGGCTGCCGGGCCCACTTCCGCCTTCATTTCCGGTTTCTCGTTTTGCCGCGCGCTGTACATCGTCTATGTTTGAAGAGCTCATCGCCGGAGTGGAGTTTTCTAATTACTTCAAAGAAGTGACCCCGGGTAAAAACCACACGTAGTTTTTCAACCAACGTGTGCTGTGCTCTCTGCTGCCAATTTATATGTCGTTGTTTGTTAGAATGAAAGCGGGTGATGCTGGATAGCTTTCGTCACCGCAGACAGACTTACTGCATATACGGCAGGGCAGTAGTATAATTTAGAGAGGTTTAAAGTCCTTCAGTCAAAAGACATGCAGGATGCTAGGATGGATGCAAGATTGGCTTCTGATGTGTGTGTGTGTGTGTGTGTGTGTGTGTGTGTCTGTGTGTGTGTGTGTGTGTGTGTGTGTGTGTATTTTCCCCGCGATTGTCCCTACCTTGTTTCAGATGCTTGCTTGGATCGGCTCCGGCTTCCCCGTGACACTGGACTTGACAAAAAGGGGATTTATGGATTCACTTGGGCATGCATGTTTATTAAAATGACTTCTTACAAGGTTCGTCGGAAATAAATCAGTGAATGAGAATGGTATAACGAACAAGTACTGGGATGCTAGGAACTGGCGTTAAGCGATTCGTTCTGTTTTGAACGATTCTGTTAATGCATGCGCAAAACTTTAACAAATCTGACAGATGCGATCATCTTATTTTACGATATGATTGACAAACTTTTAAAACAATCGATTCAGCGGAGCTCAACAGGTGTGCTGCAGCGCATGCGTCCTGTTGTCAGTGTCCTTCGTCTCTCCGGTACATGTTTAATGCGCATGTGCGAGTGCCGTCAGTCTGATTCAAGATTCTTGTTCATTTCACTTACGAAGTGAATCATTAACGGCGGGCGAGAATTCTCGCTGTCTCACTGATGATTCTCTCGTTCATCATACTGTCTAATGTATTAGTTTTTTTTTCTACTTCTAGTTATACAAGACGTCGGGCATTTTGGGATCCCAGCCCTATGATTAGCCCTCCAGAACCGAAAAACCCTATTTATGGACCATATATTGTACACAAATTTACATACACCTTTATGATAAAGACTGAACCAATTGGTGCCTGCAGCAAAAATGATCAGAAGGACTAGAAGTTGTGCATGCCACATCAATCGACTCGGGGGTTCAACCTCTAATGGAGTACGAGGAGTCAAAGTTACTCCATTTTAAAAAAAAAAAATGAAAACAATAGGGATGGGGCAGCACGGTGGCACAGTGGTAGCGCTCCTGCCTCGCAGTAATTAGACCTGGGTTCACTTCCCAGATCCTCCCTGAGTGGAGTTTGCATGTTCTCCCCGTGTCTACGTGGGTTTCCTCCCACAGTCCAAAGACATGCAGGTTAGGTGCATTGGCGATCCTAAATTGTCCCTAGTGTGTGTGTGTGTGTGTCCTGCAGTGGGCTGGTGCCCTGCCTGGGATTTGTTCCTGCCTTGCACCCTCCAGCAGACCCCCATGACCCTGTCTTAGGATATAGCGGGTTGGACAATGACTGACTGACTGACTGACAATAGGGATCGGTAAATATCGTCATGTGGGTAGTCATTTTTTTCTGTTTCAAAGTTGCTGATCATAAATATGATAACAATTTTGATATGTGATTCTATACGGGTGGTCCCAGCCCTCTGAGAGTCACGCCCTGAAGGTTAAAATCACAAGTTTCGAACATAAACATGTCGGGTATTGTCTTTGGGGATTTCAAGGTCAGTTTTTGCGATTATATGATGTTATTTTTTATCCGTTATTTTTGGTCATTTACTAAAGATCTAGCCCTTTATGGACTTTTATCAGAGGGGAAAAAATGACAACTTTCTATTACAATATTTAGACATTAGTCATTTAAATTGAAGTGCATATTTCAAATATTTGACGCAACTAGTTCTTGTTTATTATGTACTTCTACCTCATGACAAGAATCATTGCATTTCTCATAAACACCCCAAATTAGATTAGCTTATGTGAATTAAGACTTTTTTTTACAGTTTATTACTGGAGTTGTTTTAAACAGAATATATAAACTTAACATTAATATGTTTATATTCCTTTATACAGTGAACAAACTAGTCACACAAAATTAACCTTGCAAAAATATTATTATAATTTCTAACCATTATTTACTTTCAAATTTACTTTAACACACATTTTTATGGTTGATTGTACAAACATGCATCATTAACTGATGCTTTCAAGTTCAACCTGAATCATTAGCAGTGAATGAGGTGCATGGTACTCATTCATTTGATTCTTGATCTGAATCATTACTTGAGAACGAGTTGCACAATGCTCATTCACTTATGATTCACTTGACATTTCATCTTATTTTAATTATGTGTTTTTATTGTGTTGTCATGCCACGTGTATAGAAACGGGACAAGGTCATATGAATTATCATCATGTTAAATATGCAATTTTTTTTTACAAATAATAATGGATGGATGATTACATTATATATTTGCATAATGATCAAAGTGACAGTAGATTTCCCAACCTTGCATCCTATTGAGGAATCAAATGCATCAAAAGAATCGTTTCACTTAAATGGGTAGTTCAAAAGAATCAGATCAGTAAAGTGAATTAAAATGTCTGTTGCTGCAGGGAAATCAGAAAACAGCCTTTAATTCAAGGCTAATCCATTCATTTATTGAAATCGCTTAATCCATTTTTATGACACCGGATGCCAGAGCCTGTCCCAACAGTATCGAGAACATGCTGAAAAAGAAATGGTTTGTGGGAGGACAGTCCATCTTGGAGGCCACTTTCTCACATACACCCCCACGCTCACTCTTGCAGGGCCAATTTAGTGTTGCCTTTTAACTTTTTCTATAATGTATATTTCAGAAAACAATATAAATCTAAGAAAAATGTCAGGTAAGTGTTCAAACCTAATGCAGAGATTGGTTGGGAAACAAAGACACTACCATCCTGTGCATATCCAGGCTTTCAATTGCATCATATTTTTATTTCCCATAACATCTGCGGTCAAAAATGGTTCATTAGTCACTGGCTTCTGATGCATTTAAAGTGGAGATTGACCAAAGCCTGCTGTGTTATGTTGTTTCAGTTAAGGTGGATTAGTGCTGAAAACAGATTCAGTTCTGCCGATGTTATATGGGAAATGCCAGGGCAGTGTGGTGAACAATAAAAATACAGTGGCCATCTTACAGTTCTAGGTACATAGGCTCCTTTAACAGCCTGGCCACTGCTTGTATGGTATTTGTGTATTTTCCCCTCATTCTTGGTTCTTTATTTTCTTCTAACATCCCAAAAATGTGCCATTTAGATTCATTGGTAGTGTCAAATTAATCTAGCGGTTGTGACCCTGAGTGTGCCTCTATCCAGCAGGGGGTGCTAGCTCCATGGTTGGAATAAGTTCTGTTGTAATTGCGGCATGTTATATAACCCGAAACGATACAGATATAATATAAAAAGGCGATACCCCTCCCTTAGTGATACGGCAGTAAGAAATCACATAGGAGAAATAACTTAGCTTTATTTAATGACGATTTACGTGGCATAACAGACGAGGAAGCCATGGCAAAACCTTGTGTAGAGTCTGCCAGTTTCGTCTCTACGTTGGAAAGATTGTCCAGATCGGATGATGGCATCTCCCATCCGTCCGTCAGCATCAAAGGTGTGCCGAGCAATGTTCCAAGGTTTTATACCCTTTCTCCATGTGCAGGCCCCCACTTAGATGAATCATGCCATTCCAAACAAGGAAAATAAGATCCAATGTCATGCTGACTCTGACATACAGAAATAGTACAAGTTGCCCATTTCGCAGTTGTCCTTAACTTGTCTTGTCTTAAAATACTTGCCTAGCAATTCTAAATTCTGGGCCCCTGTACTAAATCTGGCTTTGTGTTAGCTGTACATGTGAGAAAAAAGAAAAGCAGATTTAAAATATTTGCACAGAGCACAGTGACAAGAACTTGCATTCATTCTTATTACAGTGTCCTGCAGTAAACTGGTGTTTCATTCCTTCCTTGTGCCCAGTGATTATGGGATGGGCTGAAATGGTGCACAGAAAAAAACGTATTCTCCTATGTGATGTGTTTCTGCCCAAACTTTTTGTTCTCGTATTTTATGAGAAACAGAATTAATAAAGGGCAACTTCTTTTTTTTTTTTTTATTTTAACTCTTTAGGTTTTGAACAGTTCAATGACGATTATCATAACCAGTAAAATAAATGAGATGAAGTAAAGCATCACGGCCAGCATTGCAAAGTATCTTAGAAATAGTTCTCTTTGTTTATTAGTGTGTCTGCATCCTGTCTTAAACATTGAATCCATGTGCCCTATTGTGTACATGTAAAAAGTCTTTGTTTCAATGAAATATGCTGTTAATCTTTGACTACTTAAGATGTTTATTACTAATGCAGAAACCTTCTCTTACTTATTTATACCCTAGAACTGCTATGGCTGTGTTCATTTCTGACTGCTGGAAGGTGAGTGTCTTTGCACTGATCAGACATGCTTTGTCCAGAAGAAAGAGAAATGACCCACAGGTGAAGGTGTCAGATGTCAGACAACTGGTTCACTGTGATGGCAGGGAAGAATCAGAAAATGTAAAGGAAGACATGGTTGTAGAAGGTAAGCTGAACTTTATTGAGGTGACATTTAATTGACAATTCCTGGGTGTGTGTGTTATTTATCATATAATTGGTTTGCTAGTCATTGCTGAAATTGGCCATGTCACTTGTCCACTCCTGGGCTGAATCCAACCAAACTATAAACGCGTGATTTGTCCAGCACATGACATTCCCTTCATACAGTTGTGATTTAATAATTACTATATGTACTTACAATTTTATTATCAGTCAGTCAGTCAGTGTCCAACCCGCTATATCCTAACACAGGGTCATGGGGGTCTGCTGGAGCCAGTCCCAGCCAACACAGGGTGCAAGGCAGGAAATAAACCATGGGCAGGGCGCCAGCCCACCACAGGATACACACACACACACACACACACACACACACACTCACACACCAAGCACACACTAGGGACAATTTGGGATCGCCAATGCACCTAATCTGCATGGAGGAAACCAGAGCACCCGGAGGAAACCCACGCAGACACGGGTGGAACATGTACACTCCATGCAGGGAGGACCCGGGAAGCGAACCCAGGTCTCCTTACTGCGAGGGAGCAGCGCTACCACTGCACCACCTTGCATAATATAAAAATATAATCATTGTCTTGCGGTTTACTCCTCAAATATCCATCCTCATATCTGAGTATACGAGAAAGTCGAGGGGAGACCACTCTTGGTTTTCTTTCATGGATCTTTGCCAGCTGTATCCAGCAGGAGGAACACATGTTCTTTAGGATCAATAGCAACAGTAAAATCAATACATTTCTTCTTAGTTCCCACTACAGAGTTACTAAGACATGGAAATTTGGTTTGCAGATGGTACCAAGATAGGTGGATTAGCAGATAATTAGGAATCCGTTATATCATTACAGGAGGACTTGGATAGCATACAGGCTTGGGCAGATTTGTGGCAGATGAAATTTAATGTCAGCAAATGTAGAGAATTACATATAGGAAGTAAAAATGTGAGGTTTGAATACACAATGGGCGGTCAGAAAATCGAAAGTCCATCTTATGAGAAGGATTTAGGAGTCATAATGGACTCGAAGCTATCAACTTCCCGACAGTGTTCAGAAGCCATTAAGAAGGCTAACAGAATGTCAGGTTATATAGCGCCTTGATGTGTGGAGTACAAGTCACAGGAGGTTCTGCTGAAGTCTTTATAACACACTGATGAGGCCTCATCTGAAGTCCTATGAGCAGTTTTGGTCTCCAAGCTACAAAAAGGATATAGCAGCACTAGAAAAGGCTATTCACAGAGGTAGTTCCGTGTCTGAAACTTTTTTTTAACTATACTAACTTGGGCTGCTAGATTAAAAAGTTCAGCCTCATGTACATTATTTTAATCTATGCTGCAATGCACAATTATTTTGTTTATCAGTTTCTATCTG
Source organism: Erpetoichthys calabaricus (assembly GCF_900747795.2). Lineage (NCBI taxonomy): Eukaryota > Metazoa > Chordata > Cladistia > Polypteriformes > Polypteridae > Erpetoichthys > Erpetoichthys calabaricus. The sequence goes on from NC_041397.2 coordinate 14,671,461, forward strand.
CTCTTCTTTATAATTTTGTTTTGTTTTTCATTTTGATACATATTGTTAGTTTCAGGAATGCTTGTCTATTAGTGTAGCATTGTTAGTTTTTATTTATTTTTCCTATATTGGTTTTAATTTTATTGCTTAATTACTGCAGTCAGTGTTATACTGTACTCTTGCCTGATCTATTGTGATGTTTCATGCTGCGAAGTACACTCTAGTAAATAAAGGTAGAGAGCTTGATCTTCCTCTTACACTTTTCAGTGTTTGTGCTGTTTGTTACAGCATTTGTAGAGCACTAGCCTACTGCTCCTCAAGATACGTTACAGCAGATCCTTACAGACATCTGATGCTCAGTCTTAGCATTTCAGTCCTTCTCTGGCGGGTCTCACATTTCATTACCTCATTGTATTTTGATTCCTTGCTTTTTTTTATCCTGTTCTAGCTTACACCAGCTTACATTACAAAAGTTTCTTCGGCATGTTCAGTTTTTCTAGTTCCAGTGCCATTTTTTTTTTTGCTGTCACTTGATACAAATGTTTACCATTTTGGGATTCACCTTTGTTTATTTCTGAGTGTCCAGCATTGTTCCCGTTTCCCGGAGAAATCCGTACACCTTATGTGGAGTAAATCAGAAGTCCAACTGTTGGTGAAATGGGAGGTTATTGGAAAAGATGCCTAAACTCTGGTACTGCGATAATACTGAGAGCTGCCAGGACATTATTAGACTAATATTTTTATCTGGTTGAAAATATGCATAATCATGAGTTTTATGTAAATATTTGATGCAGTGTTTTCAATGGAAATTATTAACTCACAATTTAATTCAGCTCTTCGTGTTTACTTTTACATTATCAACAGTCACATTTTCTCTTTTGTCTGCTGAGAAATGACAGTTTTTCTTAAGATTTCTCATTAAGAGCTTATGCAGATCTAGCTCAGATTATTTTAATAATATTTTATATACTCCAGAAAATACATGTCACGTGTAATAACACATCACAGTCATTTCTGTAATCCTATGGGAAAATCGAATTTTAAAGTACCATGTGTTTTTTGGGTAGCATGGCACAGCAAGTAGCACAGTTTGTATATACATCCAGACAAAGGTTTGGACACCCTTGGTAAAGCTGCATATTTTTTGACATTTTAGGTAAATACAAGTAAATAAAACTTACACATCAAACAAACCATACACAATGGCATTTTTATGAAAAACTGTACAGTTGTTTTGATGAAATGAAAAAAAAAATGAATTACAGTGAAAAGATAGCAAGAATAAGTTTTAAATAGAACAAGTTGCAGGATGATAGACATAGATGGAGCCTGAATCTTCTTGTGCATGACAAGATGGAACGTCTGCATTTGCCAGTAATTGCACTGCACGTCTTTATGTGAATTAGTCAATTTTCCTCAATCAGGATGCCTTATTAGCTTTCAAGATATACTCCGAGGCGGTGACATCTGTACACAAAGCCTTCGATTCTGACTCCAACTCCTACATTTATGCTACCTCTGACTCTTTTTCTAGTTCCTCTATTTATAATAAGACTGATATATTATTTCTGATTGAAAGCACATAAAATACAAGACACAAGGCATTTCATCACTGCCAGTGTGAATCATCGGGATACTTTTTAGCACCCTAATCTGTTAAAGCAGGGTAGCATGGTAGCGCAATAAGGAGATGAAGGTTTAGGGTCCTCTCAGCATAGAGTTTGCATATTCACCCTGTTTCTGTGTGGGTTTCTTCCAGGTACCCCAGTTTCCTATCTATCTATCTATCTATCTATCTATCTATCTATCTATCTATCTATCTATCTATCTATCTATCTATCTATCTATCTATCTATCTATCTATCTATCTATCTATCTATCTATCTATCTATCTATCTATCTATCTATCTATCTCACCCAACCACGCATGCTCGCTTAACTGCCAATTCCAAATTGGCTTCATGTAAATATACGTATGGATGTGAGTTTGTGATCAAGTGTCAGATGTGTGATAAAGTGGCTTTCTGTCCAAGGAAATTTTAAAGTCGCAGTCTTGATCCACTGGACTAATTCCCTTCATAATTTTCAACACTTTAATTTGGTAATTCTTGTCTGCAGTGAAGTGTGTTAAGAAATTAAATGTGAAAACGTACCAAACACAGAAAGCTGGAGAAGTAGAATGTTTTCTGAACTACTCTAGAATGACCACAAGGTGGAAGCACAGTACAGAAGAAGTATGTGTGTTCTAATTTATATAACACCTTTTTCATTTTAATATTCAGTGTGATTGTAATTATTGTAGATAACATTCAAGTGGCAAAATGTATGCCTGTCTTGAAAAGGATCTCCTCAAATTCACAAATTTAAGAATCTTTTTCTTAAATCTTTTTCACATCTGCAGAACTTGGTTAGTCATGCCAGCATATATTTATCTATTCATTTGTATGCTTTTCTTTAATCAAAATGGAATTTGTTACAGTGTAAGCATCAAATTATAAGGCTGATTTTATTTTTTGTAATTATGGAATTGACTGATGTTTGCTTGCATTATTGCTCTTGTGCTTTATTTTTTGCTTTCATATGTGGACACTAGGGGGGTGCCCCAGAGCCACAAACTCCAGACTCACCTCGGTGGAACACAATTTCAAGATTAAATAAAATGTTTATTTTACAATAGCGCCTTCAGAGAGTTTAAGTCAGTCCAGCACTGTATAATGTATGGATAAGAACCCCCTTCTCCTACTCCTCCTTCCGTTGTCCCCTGCCCTCCGACTCTGAATCCCTGATGAAGATAAAGTGGCTTCCTTTTATGGTGGACCTAGAAGAGCTTCCAGTGTCACACAGCACTGCATGACGGAAGTACTTCTTAATGATGGCAGCCCTCACCAGTACCTCTCCCCAACTTTGCTGTCACCTGACTCGAACTGATGTTCTGTGTCCCTTAATGATCCAGCCATTAGCTCATATATTTGGTCCATCAAGAGTCACTCTCATTTCATCTGTCTTTAAAACCTTTGAAAAATCAGTCTCTTGGTATCTCTTGGCTCATGCTTGAGGTTTCAGTTTGTGAATCTTATTCAGTGGTGGTTGTGTTTCAGGATTCTTTACACTAGTCATGTTTCTGAGCAGTTGACCACCTTGTACTTCTGGATATTCCAGGTAGGTTGCAGTTCTGATTTATGCTGGTACTGCAGGCTAATGGATTCCTGGCTGGCTCCATGTTTAATTCCTCTGAAATCATTTGAAATTAAATGCTTTTTTTATGACCCTGCTGACTATTCACAACAAAATGTCTGTTTGTCTGGTGGTGGCACCTCAGTAGTTTAGCAGTTTTCATAATGTTTCCATCCATCTTAAAGACATTTTACAATTTTTGAGTTGAGTTGAGTTCAGTGTCAGTTAAATTAGGTTGAGTTGACTTGCAGTGTCAGTTAAATCTCTTTTTTTGGTCGATTTTACCTGAAGTAATGATGTTGCCTAATAATCATGGATACCTTAATATAAAGTGTTAATCATATTAAATCACACCCTTCCTCATTAAACAATTACATTTCACCTGTAAATGATTACATCCAATAAGCATTCAGTTTTACATGTATGTGGTTCAGAGTTGGAAAATGTGCATAGAAATAATGAGAGGCTCAGAGCAGTGACTTGCCTAATTGTGTGTATTACTTAATTGTCCGGAAAAGTTATAATTGAATAAATTCTATTTTAGTCACTAGGGGGCCAAGCCCCCTGGCACCTTCGGCTCCCAACCCCCAGTTGAAGACAGAATATTAGTAAAATCTGTAAATGTACAAAAGAAAAATTATTATTTATTGGAGTCAAAAATCACAAAATTCTATAAATATGTAAAAGAAAAAAGAGTTATTATTTAACAGAGTAAAAATCATGAAATGAGAATAGAATATTTAGTCTCTTACCAATTGGAGTATTCCCGTTAAACTGAGGTTAACTATGCTCGATGAGTATTTATAAGAGAGTAAATAAACGATACGTTCGTTTTAACTGATATTTTTATAGATAAAAAAAACTTTTTTTAAAAAATGACTCATTTAAATAACAGGAAAAAATCAGGTGAAAACTAAAGTGGTATGTAATGGGTTATCGTAACTCGGCCTTCAGCTAACTAAATCACCTAAATACAAACATTGGTGTTATGAATAGATCATTTTTTAATAGTTTGTCCTTGTGAAAGAAAGTTTACTCGATCAAAAATAAAAACCACAACTTTCTTGATATTTTAGTTTATAATTTAAAAACGGAATAAGAATCTGAAAATCTAACATCACATTAATGTTTGATAAATTCTGAAAAGAATGATACCAAACATATATATGTAGGTTTTAAAATAAGCCTGATTTAAAGCGTGACATAAAAACGTCACATAAAATCGTTGCACTTTTAGGCTTAGGATTTTATATATCTGTTTTTTCTATTGAGCAGGCCTGTTGTGGCATTTTTTCAGCCACTTTAAATGTGCTTTGCAGTGGTTAGGGAAACTTTTTACAGTGTTACACTTGTTCAGAAGCTAAGTACATACAGTAACTGGTATCTTTATTACATCTAAAAATCTTACTGTTTAATATTATACCTCTCATGGTTCTCTGATTTGAGCTCCATTTTCAGTTCAAGTAATGTCACATTACTACTCTCTATGTCTGGACTGATTGTTACTACGGCTAAACTGGTCATCCATTTCACAGCATAGACATTGTATACCAGATACACATATAAAAGATTGAAATAATGCTTGAGTGGGTCTTCTTGTACACAAGGCCAGGGGTCGCCAACTCCAGTCCTGGACAACCACCATGGATGCAGGTTTTCATTCTAACCCTTTTCTTAATGAGTGCCCTATTTTTGCTGCTAATTAACTTATTTTGAACTAATTTTAATTGACTTTCTCTTGAAGACTTCTTCTTTCGTCTGCTTCCGTCAGGGGTCGCCACAGCGGATCATCTTCTTCCATATGTTTCTGTCCTCTACATCTTGTTCTGTTACACCATCACCTGCATGTCCTCTCTCACCACATCCATAAACCTTCACTTAGGCCTTCCTCTTTTCCTCTTCCCTGGCATCTCTATCCTTAGCATCCTTCTCCCAATATACCCAGTATCTCTCCTCTGCACATGTCCAAACCAACGCAATCTCGCCTCTCTGACTTTGTCTCCCAACCGTCCAACTTAAGCTGACCCTCTAATGTTCTCATTTCTAATCCTATCTATCCTTGTCACACCCAATGCAAATCTTAGCATCTTTAACTCTGCCACCTCCAGCTCTGTCTCCTGCTTTCTGGTTAGTGCCACCGTCTCCAACCCATATAACATAGCTGGTCTCACTACCGTTCTGTAGACCTTCCCTTTCACTCTTGCTGATACCCGTCTGTCACAAATCACTCCTGACACTCTTCTCCACCCGTTCCACCCTGCCTGCACTCTCTTTTGCACCTCTCTTCCACAATCCCCATTACTCTGTACTGTTGATCCCAAGTATTTAAACTCATCCACCTTCGCCAACTCTCCTCACCATTCCACTGACCTCCCTCTCATTCACACACATGTATTCTGTCTTGTTCCTACTGACCTTTATTCCTATCCTCTCTAGAGCATATCTCCACCTCTCCAGGGTCTCCTCAACCTGCTCCCTGCTCTCGCTACAGATCACAAAAGAAGACTCAGATCCCTTAATTAAAGACTCAGATCCCTCAATTGTTTCTTTTTCCTTAATTAATAGCCAAACAATAATGAGATACAAAATGAGCCAAAACAACTCGTGTCCATCATACAATATCTGAAAATAAAGAAAGATGAAGGTCTGAGGAATGTCGATCTGCTCAGGTTCCCAAAACATTTTACCAGTGCTGCTCTTAGAAAGAGAAAATCAACAATTTCGGAAATGTCTGCTAATGTACCACGAGAGCAGCAACAAGCCATGGAATTAAAGAATGGGTTTAATTAAAGAGAAGACTCGGCGCCTAATTAATCAGCTGGTTGGAGTGAAATTGGTTGGAGTTTGAGGCCCTGACTTAGTTGGTCTTCTGTTGCCTCCCTCACTTCACATTTCATTTCTGTTTGGGTGCCAGTTAAGGAAAGAAATGAAGCAGTTCAGAGGAATGATGAAGAAATTCAGGGGAAAAATATTAAGAAAGCAATTCAATTAAAGTGAATTCACAAGAAGTTAATTAGCAGCACAAACAGGGCACTCATAAAAAAAAAAGGGTTAGAATGAAAACCTGGAGCCACGGTGGTCCTCCAGGACTGGAGTTGGCGACCCCATCACTAGTCTATTGGCTTACCTCTTCCAATTAAACAATTTGTGACAAATTTTCAGACTGAAATATGGTTGGAAAACACTATTTTTTTTCTGTTTTTATTTCTGAGGCATATATGTCACATATTTTTGAAGGTAATCCTAGGAGCACTAGGTTAAAAGATTTGGTAAGTGATGCACTTATTTTTTGAGTTTAAGTGCCTGGCTATTTCATGTTTTCACAATCTCTTCAGTGTTTATAATGTTTCTGTTGCACATATGCACATAATTAGAATACCACCACATAGCTACTAATGATATACAGTGCATTAACAGCCATTGTCACATTAGGTAGCTGTCATCGCACTCGTTGGGAGTTATGCTTTTATACATAACCAAGGATAAAGGGTGTAGTAGAAGGATAAAATGTAGGTGACAATTCTTGCCCTACAGTCAGGTTTTTTTCTTTTTTGTGTATCAGTTACGGTAATACAGCCATGTGGCGTGTTTCCCCGAGGGTGATCCAGCTCGTAGGATCCTTATTGTTGGGGACCCAAGTGGCTGGATCAGGCCAAGGGGATGCTCACATAACACCTGACTGCGGCAGATAGAGGGTCAATTCCGGAGGGTGGGACTGGACCGTGTGTTTGACCGGGGGTGTTGCCAACTAGTCTCTCGAGCTGTTTCCGTCGTGTGGTGGATACAGCAACACACTGTACCGGTGCATGCTCCCCAACTGGACTAGACTTCACTTGGGTGTAGGTTGTTTGTTTTCCCCATACCTTTTACATAAATGGATGAATGAGGTTGTCAGTGTTATTGAACTGACTGTCATTTCCCAAGCCTGAGCTTCATTTAAATTAAAAAACCTACTTCTTAGATGCAGATAACCATTGAGGTTTTTTGAGGTAAAGAAATCACCAGAGTGAGTGTGAACTGTAGCAAAAGGCGGTATATGGGCGCCCAACCCGACACACATAAAAACAAAAGAAATATATTTTTCTTCAGCTGGGGGGGTGGGGGAAGGAGGTTCTTCCATGTGTCCCCCAGCCACAGCACAGTCCCAAAAGCACAAAGTAAATACACCAAAACAAAACACACTGGTCTTCACCAGCCCTCCTCCCGGCAAGCGTTGTCCTTCTCCTCCCGACTCTGGCTCCCGGAGTGGTGGCTGCTGGCTCCTTTTATAGCCCACCCAGAAGTGCTGCAGGTTCTTGATAACCTGCATTTGGCTGCACGTCTGGGTGTGGCTGTATTGCCACCCAGATTGGGGTCAGGATGCTGTGCAGCTCCCCCTGGTGGTGGCCATGGAGCCTAACAAGGCTGAGCTCTGAAGTCCCATGCCTATGGCCCCAATGCATCCCAGGGGAGCTGCCAACAAGCGTTTCGGGGGAAGTAGTGTGTAACCCATGACTGTTCCCCCGGACCAAGTGTCGAAGGGGTGTCCCGGCCGGGCATGGGCCCCGGCCATCTTCCACAGAACCAGCAGTCATAGACCACTAATCTTTCCCTTAATAAGAAGCCACTGATTCTCAACAAAGAGTTTCATAGATGCACAGCAAAGATTTTGCATGCTAGCACACTTAGGATCGAGCAGAGTGTGAGTGCAACTACAGAGCAGGCCTGCTAGGCTCACATCATTAACAGAGCTTCTCAGAACTTTGTTGGGCATAGTGGACCTCCATGCACTCATCCATTCATTTTTGTAAAGAAAAAGGGCTTTATTATAAAGTCAGCATCAATTCTAAGACTGTTTTTTTTTTAAATAGACTTAATTGTGAAATTAAGTTGTAATTTGTTTACTTGTATCGCTGCTCTTGTGAAATATTGTACTGTATTTTATTTTTTTGCTTCTGTATTAAAGAATAAACTTTTCATTGTGTAGCTTAGACATTTTATTAATAATTTGCTATATGTTTTTAAATAATACACTATTATCAGTTGCCCAGAAAAGTTCAAGTTAAATATGCTTTATTTTAATCATGTAGTCTGCACAATATTTTTAATTTCTAAAAGGCAAGTTGAAGTTTTTAATCTTTGCCAGCTGTCCCCCGCAGTTCTGCCCATGTAGCAGTGAAACAGGACAACCTTTAAAAATCGCTCATGAACGTTCACAGAGTTGTCCCTAAGCCACTCCTGTGTTGTCTTTGCTGTTTCCTTAGGGTCATTGTCCTACTGGAAGGTAAACATTTGGCCCAGTCTGTTGTCCAGAGTGCTCTGAAGCAGGTTTTCATACTGTACTTTACTCCATTCAGCTTTCCTCCAACCCTGTCTAGTCTCCCAGTCCCTGCGGCTGATGAGCGGTGCCTGGTTTGCTCCCGATGTGATGTATAGGACTGAGGCCAGACAGCTCAGTCTTGATTTCATTAGGCTAGAGCAGGGGTAGGCAACGTCGGTCCTGGAGTGCCACAGTATGTGCAGGTTTTTGTTCCAACCCAGTTCCTTAACGAGAACTCAATTATTGCTGATGAAGCACATATTGCTTAAGTGACATTTTAATGCTTCATTTTAGTGGTCTCGCTTGTTAAGGTTCTCCAACCTTAATTGCTTATTTCAATCTTAAACTGCTGCATTCAGTGTTTTAATTGCTCCTTATTAGCAATAAGATGTAAAACAGGGGTAGGCAATGTCGGTCCTGGTGAGCCGCAGTGGCTACAGGTTTTCATTCAACCCAATTGCTTAATTAGAAACCAGTCATTGCCAATCTCAGACCTTATTTAATTTTATGGCTTGTTAGTCTGTGCAATGTAAGGCTTTTATATCGTAGATTTTTTTCCTTTCCAAGGATATCATCCAAATGATTTGAAGCCTAAAACAGATCATTTTCAGTCTGTCACATTTTTCTATTAAGTGTTTTATTAAATCAAACCGTGCATGATGAACACACACAGATGTAATTGGAAAAAAGCTAGCTGGAGAACTGCTGGCTTCTTTGTCTTTTACATCTTATTGCTAATAAGGAGCAATTAAAACACTGAATGCAGCAGTTTAAGATTGAAATAAGCAATTAAGGTTGGAGAACCTTAACAAGCGAGACCACTAAAATGAAGCATTAAAATGTCACTTAAGCAATATGTGCTTCATCAGCAATAATTGAGTTCTCGTTAAGGAACTGGGTTGGAACAAAAACCTGCACATACTGTGGCACTCCAGGACCGACGTTGCCTACCCCTGGGCTAGAGCATGGGTGTCAAACTCCGGTTCTGGAGGGCCGCAGTAGCTGCAGGTTTTCATTCTAACCATTGTCTTCATTAGTGACCAGTTTTTTCTGCTAATTAAGTTCTTTTACCTTAGTTGTTTCTTTTTCCTTAATTAGTAGCCAATCAATAATGAGACACAAAACAAGCCACCACATGACTAGCTCACCTGTGCCCATCACACAATATCTGAAAATAAAAATAAGGTGATGGTCTCTGTAACATTGATCTCTTAGGTCACCAAAACATTTTGATGGTGTTCTTAGAATAAACAGAAAAATCAACAGTTCTGGAAATGTGTGCTGTGGCAGAATGAGAGCAGCAACAAACCTTGGAATTAAATCACAGGTTTAATTAACAGCAAGAATCGACTTCTCATTAAGAGACTGGTTGGAGTGAAATTAGCTGGAGTTTGAAATCCCAGTTTAGCTGGTCATCTGTTGGCTCGTTTCACATCTCATTTCTGTTTGGCTACCATTTAATGAAGAAAGGAATAAATTCAGAGGACTGAATCCTTAAAAACAGGGCTATTACAATGAAGGGGAAATAAATTAATTAGCAGTGAAAACTGGCCACTGATTAGGAAAAGGGTGAGAATGAAAACCTGCAGCCAATGTGGCCCTAGGCCCGGAGTTCGAAACCCCTGGGCTAGAGAATCTTGCTTCTCATAGATAAGAGAATTCTTTAGATACCTTTTTGCAAACTCCAAGCAGGCTTTCATGTGCTCTCCGACTCCTCTGCCATAAAGCCCAGATTAGTGTAGTGTTGCAGTGGTGGTTGTCCTTCTGGAAGTTTCTCCCATCTACACACAAGCTCTCTGGACTTAGCCAAAGTGCCCATCATGTTCTTGGTCACCTCTTTTAACATGGCCCTTTTCCCCAAATCAATCAGTTAGTCTGGGCAGCCAGTTCTGGGAAGAGTCATGGTTGTTCAATACTTATTACTTTTAAGAATTATAGAGGCCACTGTAGTCTTGGAAACCTTCAATCCTGCAGGAATTTCTTGTTTCCTTTCCCAGATTTGTGCCTCGACATAACCCCTGTCTCTAAGTTCTTCAGGCAACTTCTTCAACCTCATGGCATTGGTTTGTTGTGATACACCTGGTCAACTGTGGGACCTTCTATAGACAGGTGTGTGCCTTTTATATTGTGTGTAATCAACTGAATTGACCACAACGGGACTCAGACAAGGTGTAAAAGCATTTCAGCGATGATCTATACAGCATGGGATGCACCTAAACCAGTCAAGTGCCGTTGCAGAGGGTCTGAATACTTATATGCATTTGATATTTTTTAATAAATTTGAAAAAAATTCTAAAATCCTGTTTTCATTTTGTGATTCTGGAGTATTAACTGTTATTTGATTGGGGGGGGGATGAATTTAAATGATTTTAGCATAAAGCTGCAATACAGCAAAATGTACAAAAAGTGAAAGGGGTCTGAATACTTTCTGAAGGTAGTGTATATAGTACTTGTGAATCCTTTATTTTTTATGAGGTACAAGTGGAAAGCAATCTTCTTTATTTTGAGGTAAAGGTATTGGACTACAGCAATTAAGGTCACAGTGTTGGTCCCCATCCATGATTCCTTGTTTGAACCTGAATGAATTGCCTAAATGACGAGTATTCCTATTATAGGGATGTAGAAATTAGGTATACTATGCGCTTATACGTTGTAAACTGCCTCATACTATATAACATGATATTCTTAAACCATTTTATTCCAATTCAGGGAGTCATAGGAGCTCCAAAGTCTATCCCATGTTCATAATTTACAAGGCATGTACTTCTAAAATTTTTATTTCTGTACTGTATTGAGGATTTGTTCTGTTCTGTGTATTGTACTGTATTGAGCCCCTTCTTTTGACACCCACTGCACACCCAACCTACCTGGAAAGGGGTCTTTCTTTGAACTGCCTTTCCCAAGGTTTCTTCCATTTTTTCCCTACAAGGTTTTTTTTGGGAGTTTTTCCTTGTCTTCTTAGAGAGTCAAGGCTGGGGGGCTGTCAAGAGGCAGGGCCTGTTAAAGCCCATTGCGGCACTTCTTGTGTGATTTTAGGCTATACAAAAATAAACTGTATTCGATTGTAAGGCAGAAACCATTCCTGGACTAGGTGCCAGCCCATTTTAGGGCCCACCTATGCTTACAAAAACATTCACATTCAGACAGAGGCCAACTTAGAATCGCTGTATAACCTGACAAGCACATCTTTGGAGATGTGGCAACTATCTAAACCCAGAATTGAACTTTGGGAATGTCAGCACCTTGCAAACCAAGGAAAGACAATTTCCTTGCTTTAATAACCCAAATAACAAGTGCTATCACAATTACAAATGTTTCTCTTATAACCCTTTAGCATTTAGAGGTGGAGATATGCTCTAGAGAGGAGAGGAATGAAGGTCAGTAGGAAGAAGACAAAATACATGAGTGTAAATGAGAGGGAGGTCAGTGGAATGGTGAGGGTGCAAGGAGTAGAGTTGGCGAAGGTGGATGAGTTTAAATACTTGGGATCAACAGTACAGAGTAATGGGGATTGTGGAAGAAAGGTGATAAAGAGAGTGCAGGTAGGGTGGAATGGGTGGAGAAGAGTGTCAGGAGTGATTTGTGACAGACGGGTATCAGCAAGAGTGAAAGGGAAGGTCTACAGGACAGTAGTGAGACCAGCTATGTTATATGGGTTGGAGACGGTGGCACTGACCAGAAAGCAGGAGACAGAGCTGGAGGTAGCAGAGTTAAAGATGCTAAGATTTGCATTGGGTGTGACGGGGATGTATAGGATTAGAAATGAGGACATTAGAGGGTCAGCTCAAGTTTGACGGCTGGGAGACAAAGTCAGAGAGGCGAGATTGCGTTGGTTTGGACATGTGCAGAGTAGAGATGCTGGGTATATTGGGAGAAGGATGCTAAGGGTAGAGCTGCCAGGGAAAAGGAAAAGAGGAAGGCCTAAGAGGACGTTTATGGATGTGGTGAGAGAGGACATGCAGGTGATGGTGTAACGGAACAAGATGCAGAGGACAGAAAGATATGGAAGAAGATGATCCGCTGTGGCAACCCCTAACGGGAGCAGCCAAAAGAAGAAATTGATAACTCTTTAGCATTTAGACATGACTGATTAAGGATAAGCTAAGAGAGTTTACCATTAAGACACCATTTAGTCTCTTCACTATGGTGTATGACAATCAAGAATGAGATTGAAATTTCATCTTAACCAGGCCAAGTTCTAATTTACTTCATTTGGCACTTTTTTCAGATTGGCCCATATCTTTTGACCCATGTAGTAGATCCAACAGTAGGCAATCCTACTGGTATAAAATAACAGATTTATTTATTACAGTACAGCAGGCAATGAGACCTCCTTCTGGGATCAGTAAGTGATTGCTCATTCATAATGCAAGTCTTTATGAAAACCACTTTGCTAAAAGCTTTGCAATTCGATTAATGATTCTTTGATTTATTTATGAATTACACCATTTGGCCTTTATGGGTAAACACTGTGGTTGTGGGAAGTACAAATTAGATTTTCTTCTTTCCGTGGAGAAGTAATCCCTCACTGTATGTAGGAACACTATAATCAAGTATTCGATTTTAATTTCAACTTGCTCCTTGAATTGAATTAGCAGACTGAGGCTTGATTGTTCTGGTTGTCTGGTTGAGTGTGAACTTGCCTGTCACCTTTGCTTCTTTTAGACATGGTGGAACTGCTTGAGAAACAAAAACGGAGACTCAAACAAACATGTTTGCTATTTTTTTTTTTTCTGTGCTGATTATTTCCCTTACGAGATACAGTAGATGTTAAACATTTGAGTTTATGCATGAAAACTGATGTAATGTTAACTTTGAAAGACACATTTGTTTGAATGAAGATGAAAACTTTTTAGTTTGAATGGTTTAGTTCCTAAAATAAGCTGGTTAATTCACCATCAAGTGTATGAGTGGAAAACGTCTAAAGTAGATGGGATAAAAGAAATTGCTGATTACTCTGTGAATACACTGTGTAGATTACAGCAGGCACAAACTCAAATATTAAAATAGTTGATAATCTGCAGGCCGGTTTGATTAATCACAGAATCTATTTTTGCCTTGTCTTTGAACTGTGTTAATATCTCTGCATCTAATGCTCAAAAACCTAACATTTTAGGAGATCAGAAGATATGCTTTCTGCTGGATACCAGTGCTGCTGGTACAATGAGGACTGATCATTTATGTTAGGTAGAATGCCTAGAGGGGGCTGGGCAGTCTCATGGCCTCAGTACCTCTGCAGATTTTATTTTTTCTCTAGCTGTCTGGAGTTTTTTTTTTGTGTTTTCTGTCCTCCCTGGCCATCGGACCTTACTTTTATTCTATGTTAATTAGTGTTCTCTTATTTTAATTCTTACTTTGTCTTTTTTCTCTTTCTTCATCATGTAAAGCACTTTGAGCTACATTATTTGTATGAAAATGTGCTACATAAATAAATGTTGTTGTTGTTGTTGCTAAATCGACACTTCCTGACCTCCATTATCCTTTATCTCAGTGACAGTTGTAGGAATAGAGAGAAACCCTGAGTGGATCCCGAAGATTTAAAGTAACTCAAGAAGTTGGTTGTAATTCAAAACAAAAATTTTGATCGTAAACCAAGTTGTTCTCATGTCAGGCCGGTCGTATATCGTGGGTCGACTGTATGCCTGACAATGCAGGACCAGTATGAAGCCACCTTGCCTTTTCACTTTCAGAAGTCAACTCAATTAATCCTTGTATACATTTGAATTAGACAGGTGCATAAATTTGGGCACCCCAACAGAGATATTCCATCAATACTTAGTTGAGCCTCCTTTTCTAAATATAACAGCCTCTAGACTCCTTCTATAGCCTTTGATGAGTGTCTGGATTCAGGATGGAGGTATTTTTGTCCATTCTTTCATACAAAATTTCTCCAGTTCAGTTTGATGGCTGCCGAGCATGGACAGCCTGCTTCAAATCATCCCATAGATTTTCGATGATATTCAAGTCAGGGGACTGTGACGGCCATTCCAGAACATTGTACTTCTCCCTCTGCATGAATGCCTTTGTAGATTTCCAACTGTGTTTTGGGACATTGTCTTGTTGGAATATCCAACCCCTGCATAACTTCAACTTTGTGACAGATGCTTGAACATTATCCTGAAGAATTTGTTGATATTGGGTTGAATTCATCGACCCTCGACTTTAACAAGGACCCCAGTCCCTGAACTAGCCACACAGCCCCACAACATGATGGAACCTCCACCAAATTTGACAGTAGGTAGCAGGTGTTTTTCTTGGAATGTGGTGTTCTTCTTCCACCATGCAAAGTGCTTTTTGTTATGACCAAATAACTCAAGTTGTGTCTCATCAGTCCAAAGCACTCTGTTCCAAAATGAATCTGGCTTGTCTAAATGAGCATTTGCATACAACAAGCGACTGTTTGTGGCCTGAGTGCAGAAAGGGCTTCTTTCTCATCACCCTGCCATACAGATGTTCTTTGTACAAATTGCGCTGAATTGTAGAACAATGTACAGATACACCATCTGCAGCAAGATGTTCTTGCAGGTCTTTGGAGGTGATCTGTGGGTTGTCTGTAACCATTCTCACAATCCTGCAGATATGCCGCTCCTGTATTTTTCTTGGCCTGCCAGACCTGCTGGGTTTAACAGCAACTGTGCCTGTGGCCTTCTATTTTCTGATTCCATTCCTTACAGTTGAAATTGACAGTTTAAACCTCTGAGATGGCTTTTTGTAGCCTTCCTCTAAACCATGAGACTCAACAATCTTTGTTTTCAGATCTTTGGAGAGTTGCTTTGAGGATCCCATGCTGTCACTCTTCAGAGGAGAGTCAAAGGGAAGCACAATTTGCAATTGGCCACCTTAAATACCTTTATATCTCATGATTGGACACGCCTGTCTATGACGTTCTTCAAGGCGTAACAAGCTAATCCAACCAATTAGGTGTTGCAAGTAATCAGCATTGAGCAGTGACAGGCATTCAGATCAGCACAATGACAAGGGGACCCACATTTTTGCACAGCCAGTTTTTCACATTTGATATAATTTCATACAACTAAATACTGCTTCACTAAAAATCTTTGTTCGGAAAACACCGCAGTACTCAGATGTTCCTAGGAAATGAAAGACATACCACTGTTATCTTTTTTTTGTTGAAAGGAGAGTCAATTATTATGCAGGCTGAGAGTGGTTCCCAAACTTTTTCATATGACTGTATATAATGGTAGTGAGTTGCAGATTTCACTTGACCTTACCAACTCTTACAGTCACACTCAAATCACCTAGGGGAACCCTTCCATGTGTCACGAAGACTCCTATGTGATAAGAAGTGGGTTGTGACACCAAAATTTATTATGTAGACCTTAACAAAATGACTCATCTCCCATACTCTTAGCACAATCTGTCTGATACTGAAGTTCAGCACTTCCATCTTCCTGTGATCTCAATCAGTTATACAGATCAAAAGAAGGAAGGTGGAAATTATGTATTTATGCATCTATTATAGATCAAATAGAAAATGGCATAAACAAAAGCCAAATACAGTGTGGCAATAAACACCAATATATCCTGATACTGCTAGATGTTTAGATTTTTCCAGATGGTCCATTTCTTGTGTTGCTTGAAGTGTTAGAAGTCAATCAGAGCATTCTTGGATTGACTTTTCCCTTCTCCTGTTTTCTGTGTGATCAGCTCTTTCATTTCTCTTTCCTCTATAATTAATCAGCTCTTTTACTGATCTTATAGAGTCCTTTGTCATAATCTATGGTTCATAAAACTAAAATAATGTTTCCAAAATCAGTTGCTTTAACTCCTGACATCATAAATGTGAGCTAACGTAGTAACAACTTATAAAACCATATGTGCATTATAGCATCAGTTTTGCATTATAGATAGATATAGATAGATTATAGCAGTACCTTAAGTATACAATGCTGCAGAGCTTTTACAATTTAAACTAATTCAACTATTCAGATAATTCTTAGGCAAATACAAAAACATTAACAGACCAGGTTCAGTTTACAGTAGCCAATAAACAAGCTGTTTCAGCATTAGAAGAAGAGTGTTCTCTAAAACTGTTTCTATCCTTTCAATTTCTTAAATGACATTATAATATACAACTATCATAATGGTAGATAAAGCAAATAAATAGCAACGTGAAACAACAGCAGAAGAACATTAACAAACCAATGTTTCAGAAAACAAATAAACAATTTAGAAAATCTTTCCTGTGCATATTTTCATTCTGAGGTGTTAATTCCCAATGCATGTATCCACACTGCATCATGTGACTCACTAAGAGCGGTAAATATGACATAACGGGTCACTAGCGACCCAGGGTTTGTATACAAGGTTAATAAGTGAGGCAGAGATGTGCTCTGTACATTGCTAGATTTTCTGTTTCTCTGTTAGGGTGTTCCTTGCTTTTTTCCATCCTTAAAACCAGTGTTCTTGACTCAGTATTTGCAAACCCAGTCAGTCCGCTTATTGTTTGAATGGTTGCTTTCACTCAACTCTGGGCCTGACTGTGTGCCCATGCTTCATCCATTATTGGATTGAACTTTCCTTTAAGCAATATGCATACCATCCTCATACACTCTTACATTCACACTGTACCTCTAATATCTATTTAAATTTATATTCATATATTACTCTCTTCTTGCATGACATTTACCCTTTCTCTTAGTGCCCCTCTTAGTAGGTAATAGGACTACAGGGATTGATCTTTTCGGTGTCATCTTCTGTGTTTCAAAACTTTGTATTAGGTCCAGTTTCAGTCCTTCATGTCTTACTTTTCTAGGCTCAGGATTCCACTTTAGGAAACTTTGGACTGATGACGAAGACGTTGTTGCACCTTCCTACACTATTTTCTTTTTCAGTCTCACAGTTGAAAGTCGAAATGCAGTCAAAGTCAGGTGGTAGGAGCCAATGGATTCTCATAAGTTTCAAAGAGGGGAATGATCGCATTATTTGAACAAACATGGCTCACTCTGGTGTTTTCATCCTTAGGGCACATTAGACGCAATGGTGCTGTGCTATATGTTGCAAAGGGTTTATTAAAAGCCTTGGTTTGAAATCCTAAGAACACTTTCCAGAGAAGCAGTATCATCAGAGATTTGTGCAAAGGACTTCAAAACAACCAGTTGCTGCACAGTAGCTATCATCCCCAGCCAGCTGCACTGGGGAAGCAGACAACTCATTTCATCAGGAACAAAAACATTAGCAAAAATATCTCTTATATATATTTCTCTTCTGGTTCATCTTGCTTCCACTTCAAAACCGGTCCCGGTGCCGACACGGCATTTCTTGATTCCTATTCGTCGTCTTCCATGTCAAGCACTATACTGGCCTGTTGAGCGTAATACATCCAACAAGTACTCGAGGTGCTGCCACAACGGTAAAGTAGCTTTACCACCTTTGTGGGAGCCACCTGTGTCTTTACAACAGCTTCTTACACAGCAAACATCAGAAGCTAAAAATTATCATGAACACATTCGAGAATACAACTCTTCTCTAGCGTTTGCTTCCATGGGTGCACAGATAACTCAACCTCCTGGTCACGGACCATACTGTTTTAAAATACACGGGCAAATTTATCACCAAATCTCTCCACTATGCGCTAACACTTCTACCTCCCCAGGATATTGACAGTTGTATGTTTTTGACACAGCGCAAGCTACTGATACAATGCCCCGACATTGCAGCGATTTTCGTTGGAGAAGATGGCGAAACGCCTGCTGAAAGGGACATTTGAATCTATCCCATATGCAACTCCTGTAAACAGATTTCCACACTCAATATGAATTGCGATCCTATAGTTTACCCACTTTTATTCCCTTACGGAGACATTGGCTGGCACAAAGATTTACAACATGTTCCCGATAAAAGAACCGCCAAGTGAATAAGGTTTACTCAGTGCCATTTTTACACGTACAGATTATCAATGAGGATTACATTAATATTTTGCACTCTAGTGGCAAACTATTCCAACAGTACGTCGTAGATGCGTATGTTAAAAAATGAAAAAAATGAAAAAAAAACCTGATCTAACTCCGTTAAGTTATTCTCTTGTGAAAAGCGAACAGACATACAAACGGGTCTAAAAAAACTATAAGAAATTTCACGCTTGGACCATGAAATTTTTAAAACCGTTTCTTAGCGAGCACCTATGGGCCAAGGGTAACCTACATTCCAAATTTCAAGTCCCAAGTCCTCATGGTTTGGGAGATTTCGTGATGAGTGAGTCAGTGGTATTTGGCTTTTATACAGTATATATAGATACAGATGAACTGCTGAATATAAATTGTGAGACATTATGCTTGGATTATATGATGCACTAGAGAAACCACATCTAGAGTATTGTGTACAGTTCTGGTGATGACACTACAACAAAAATAGACTTGAAGTTATGTAAAGAACAGGAAGCAGGTTCATCCCAGGAGTTAAGGACATATCATACTGTTTAGTCTCAAGAAAAGGAGACTGCATGGGGACATGTCATATCATGTTCTCCTTGACATTCACAATACTGCCGCAGATGCAAGTCATCCTGTGTGTGACCGCCATGATTCAGACTTTTAGTTGGAAATTTTTAAAACTTGTTTTACTCTTCCTTATTATCTGTATCACTGTTCATTTGTTATTCTGTTGTACTAAGTCCCTGTGTAATAAGGTGGTTGCTTCTATTTCAGCCTATGTTCAGGTTTCTCATAGGCTATGGTTCCCCACCCCCTTCTGCCCATCTCTTCCTCTTCTTCCTCCTCCTCCTTCATCCCACCTCTACATCTAATCCTCCAATTGACCAATCCTGCGCCCCAAACCTGTGCATGAAGAATTGAATGCCATACTTAATGATACTGAGCTGGTCCTAATGGACCCGAAGAAGGGTATGATGGATAAAACCTTACCTACTGCTTTCATTACTAAGCGCCTGTCTGACATTAGCACAAGGCATGATGGTCTTATTTGTTGGCTTGCATGCTGCTCAGCTATACATTAACTCAGTATATCTAAAAATAAGTTTGCACTACTAAAATGTACAGGGTTAACAAGTTGATGCTTCTTTCTGCTTTTGGAAAAGGTGTGAACCAATGTGTTACTTTATTTTTTTGCAAGCTTAGCTCAGAGGTATGATATTACTGTATTAGGAACAGAATTTAGATAAATGTCATCAACTGCATAGTGAATGTTCTCTCTCAGCTGGAGGTCTGAATAGAACCATCTTCCTGGTCAAACCCAAAAAACTGTTTTTTAAAAGGAGATTTTGACTCCACAGAACAGGTAAGTTTAAAAAATCTTGTTCTTTTTTATGATTCACTTGATTTGATGAACAATAAACCATTGCTATATATAAGATACGTAGATTTTCCTCTGGGTACTTTGAATTTCCTCCCACATATTCATAGAAATGCTTGTTGGTTTAATTGCCATCTTAAATAGGCCCCATGTGAGTTGAATTAAAGATAAGTTTTATTTTATGTAACTAAATAAGAGGAATAAATTCATGGTTGGCAGTGGCATCTGATGATACATTACTACTGACTGCATATTGATTTCTGTATTCAGAAAATTTCTATTAGTCTGTTGTAAAATTGCTCATCTCTTTAACACATCTTTAATTTCCAGACCTATCATGTTCACATTTATTTTGTATATTAAAATTATCAGTATGCAAATACTTGGCAAATGAATCAAAAACTGTAAAATCCAATGCTCTTTTAAGCAAACTGACAAACAATACTGGCTGAATGGCCTTTTCTCGTCTAGATTGTTCTAAAGTTCTAATAATTACTAGACCACGCAATGAATATTTAAAAAATAATTACTAGACCATGCAATGGATTTTTAGGTGGAAAAATGATTATGCTAGTTTAAGTTTCTCTAAATATTAATTATAGGTTATGCCGTGTCCGTAAAAATGAATTATGAATTATTGAGAAATTTTTTTGGAAATTTTGCTTGTGTGGTGTTTTTTTTTTCATTGTTTATTAAATTTGTCATTTTGGTAGTTGCATTACAGGTCACACTTTAGTTACAAAAAATGCATCTATTGCTCATTTACTTGTATTTACTTTGGTTTACCGGATAAACAATTTAAAGAGATTATTTTCATGGGAATTGTTACATATGCATTAGTTTCACTTTTACTTTAATACTTTTGTAAAAACAATATTTCTCCCTTTTTTCCTTCCCTGGGCGTGGTTACATCCCTTTCTTGCGGGACGTATAATGCGCGGGGGGGGGGTATGTCGGTGGGGGCTTAGAAGGGGGATTGGCTGAACGTACGCTAAGGAGATACGGTTGGATCAGCTGTTTTGAAAAAAAAGTTTTGAACTTTTGCTGCTGCTGCTGCTGGTGAGCTGCGTGTTCTGCTTGTCGTGCTTTGCATTGATCATTTAAAAGCCTGTACAGCAGCTGTCCTTTTTCCACTAAGGAGATCCACTTCGATCATCTCCTGGCTTGTTGCTGCTGCTGGTGAGCTGCGTGTTCTGCTTGTCGCTTGTTGTTGTTTTAAGAGCTGGGAGCACCTGAAGTGTGTCTGCCAAAAGCATTCCAACAACTGCTAGGTTAGATGTCTGTGAACTTACTTTAAATTGTTTGTAAGTAGGGCGTGACGTGCAAAAGTCACCGTCTCATGGGTTTTGCTTCCTAAGATTGTAATGTCTAGTCTTGCGTGTCGTCAAAGTGTCTTGCTTTGCTGAAGCCCCCGGAGGCGCGCTACGCTCCTGCCACTTCGCGTCTTTCCCACTCGCGTTGTGAAGGGGGGGAGCTGAACGCACGCTAAGGAGATGCGGATGGATCAGCTGCTGGCTTTGTTCTCCTGCTGCCGAGGTTCGTGTTCTGCTTGTCACTCTGCGCGTCGATCATTTAAAAGCCTGTACAGCAGCTGTCCTTCTGTCTCACTGCCTTGTCTCGCGTAACGTTAAAGTGTCTCTCGCTGGACATCAAGTTGTCTTCCGAGAAGATCACGTCTCGTCACCCTGCCAAGATTTTTTTTTATAATAGAGAGACAAGACTTTAACAAGCTGCTAGTCATGTAATTAGGTGAGACACCGTCACTCTAAGACTATATAAGATGTTTGTTTAGTATTATTTTTATTCCAATGTCAGGCTGATTTAAAAAAAAATGCCATGTGATGGCATTAGCAAGTGATCTTAACCCAAATTAGTTATGTGATTTTCTGGCTTTTGGTCAATTTGTGTTTTCTGACTCTCCTTCTTGTTTTGGTTACCTGATTTGCCGTCCTTCTGGTTAATGAAGTACAGATTAGCTGAGATTAGCCGAGACAGGCTGAGAATAAGACAACACTTTCCATCTCCAAGTTAATTCTCAGCTCTATAAAAATTCCTCCTGAGCACCTGCTTCTGGTTGTTCATAGCTGCGTCTTGTTTCATTATCCTAACCATCAGGCGAACGCAGCATATAACTTGAATAAATGTGTAGTCAGTTGTGAAGTAGCTTTGTGAAATGTTATACTGTTATATTTCAAGTACAAGGTTACACTGTTCATTGTGAAACTTAGAAAGTAATATCCCTGTCTTATATTTAATTATATGTTTGTTCTGTTTATGCCTAAAGCTAATACTGGTTCGGGTGCTGAAAGTTTTAGATCATGTTGTCACTTGTTTGGTGCGCCTGCTATCTAGCTGGACGTAAAGTCTAATAGCACACTTCTAAAATTAAAGAAATTCGGGCTAACATGATTCCCAGATTAGGAACAGCAGTATTTGCAAAAGTGCTTGAGGAAAAGGCCGCTCACTTGAATCAACATTCATTGGGAGTTTGTTGTGTCAGGATCTGTTAGAATTTTCTACTATTTACAGTCATGTGAAAAGGAAGATACACCCCATGCCACCTCTTTTTTTTAACGTATGTGGACATATCAAGAGCTATGGGTGTAGGTCCCATGATGAAATTTGGGGGTTATGGAGATGTCCTTCAGCATCTTGTGTCCTGCTCTTGGCCTGAATTTTCTAAGAAGGCCTGGTCTGGACAGTTTGGCAGTTTGAATTCTTCTCCACTTTTTGATGATTTCTAGGCAGTGGAATGGTTGAATTCCAAATGTTTGGAGATCTTTTTAAACCCTTTCCCAGACTTGTAGGCATTCATAACCTTTACTCTGAAGGCCTCAAAGAGATCTGTCAATGTAGGCAACAACAAAGGGCAAACCAAACTACATATCTGAGGTTTAAATAAAACAGGTTAAGATAAATTATTCTCTAATGATGTGCTGATCTGGTGCACCTGATTATAATTTAAGGTAGTGATAAATATACAGTGGGGTACACTTACTTTTTACACATACAAATGTTTATTTACCATGTACAGTACAATCCTTCTTAACCAGCCACCTCGGGACTGGACCGTTTTGACCGGTTAATCCGACGCATACCTATTTTCATGTAGAAAAAAATTTCTAAGGTATGTACTGTACCTCTTCGACGTTCCTGAAGAAACCATATCCACAAGGCTTCATCCACGATTTCGCACACGGGTTTTCTCGTACAACGACTAGACAGTGTGGTGTAGCAGGTCCACAACTCAAGTCAAAAAGGCCACTTTTTAAATAAATAATTGCCCAAGGGGGTGTGGCATGTTTGGCCGATCTAGCTTAAGTGCACAGGTGAGGAGTCGTCCGCATCCGTAATTGTTCCCGGGAACTGCTAATTGCCACATCTGATCCACGTACCCATGATAAATAGAAGCGCGAGGCGGATAGGGGGAGAACAGGAAAGAACGGGAGGTTAATGGAGAAGGAAGCAGGTAGAGGAAAACCGGTGGAGGAGAGTGAGCGAAAGAGAGAGAGCAGATTTGATGGAGCAAAGGCAGGCAGCTGGGAGGTGAACCCATGCAGATGAGTGTTTGACCTACACTCGGTGGGGCTAAAGAAAGCAGTCACTCCAGTGACCAGTATTGAAGACGACTGGCTGTCGAAAGGCAGTGGCAGTTGTGGAGGCTTTGGGCTGGTTTAGCCCCAGCATGAGCACCCTGGCCGCTTTGGAAGGAACCCAAGTGTCGGTCCGGATGGAGCCCGACGTAGCCAGGGATTGGAGGGCTACTGGACCAGTGTGGAAGACAACTGTACTTGCAGGTATAAGGTGACTCCCCTGTTACGAAACCCTATGGGAGAAGCAGGGGAGCCACCAGGTAGAAAGAAGAAGGCACCGTTCCTTTGATTTTAAGAGACCGCTTCCAGCCATTGTTTTATCCTCGTTTGTGTTGTCTTTAAAGGACTTGTTTTTTTTTACTAATGGATTTTAACCTCCAGTAATTCACTTGTTTTAATGGATTATTTATTTAAAGAAGACTTTTGATACACTGCACTTTATTTAATTTGAACACTGTTTTGTTGTTTGCTGGTTTTAAAATACCTCAAGTTGTGTACATCAAGTGCTATCCATTTACCCTTTTTGCAGCCAGGGACCATTATACAGGTGGCTGCCTCAAACCTTTTATGACTCCTGTCTCTGATTTGTGTGACAAGACTTACATACCGTATGTACTCGCGTTTAATTTCTCCCGCAGATAAGTCGGGGCTTGATTTTTACCGTATAATTTCTGGTATTTTATAATGTCGGTCATACAAGTCAAATGCGGAAGACTCACGCTATTGGTCCAAGAGATTACGATATTCTAACGCCCATCTGAGAAAGTAACCACGGAGCACACAGCCATTTTTTTCTTTCTGTTGTGCCTACGTGACCACACGGTAATACCCAAACTATTTCCGAAGTGACGTTTGCACTCAAGGCGGGACCTTGGCGGTCCGATCCTCGGCTACAGAAGCTGGCTCTTGGGACGTGGAATGTCACCTCTCTGAAGGGGAAGGAGCCTGAGCTTCTGCGCGAGGTTGAGAGGTTCCGGCTAGATATAGTCGGGCTCACCTCGACGCACAGCTTGGACTCTGGAACCAATCTCCTTGAGAGGGGCTGGACTCTCTACCACTCTGGAGTTGCCCCCGGTGAGAGGCGCCGAGCGGGTGTGGGTATACTTATTGCCCCCCGACTTGGAGCCTGTACATTTTTTTTTCTGGGAGACTTCAATGCTCACGTGGGCAATGACAGTGAGACCTGGAAGGGCGTGATTGGGAGGATTGGCCCCCCCGATCTGAACCCGAGTGGTGTTTTGTTATTGGACTTCTGTGCTCGTCACGGATTGTCCATAACGAACACCATATTCAAGCATAGGAGTGTTCATATGTGCACTTGGCACCAGGACACCCTAGGCCTGAGTTCGATGATCGACTTTGTGGTCGTGTCGTCGGACTTGCGGCCACATGTCTTGGACACTCGGGTGAAGAGAGGGGCGGAGCTGTCAACTGATCACCACCTGGTGGTGAGTTGGCTTCGATGGTGGGGGAGGATGCCTATCAGGCCTGGTAGGCCCAAACGTGTTGTGAGGGTCTGCTGGGAACGTCTGGCAGAGCCCCCTGTCAGAAGTAGCTTCAACTCCCACCTCCGGCAGAACTTTGACCATGTCCCGAGGGAGGTGGGGGACATTGAGTCCGAATGGGCCATGTTCCGTGCCTCTATTGTTGAGGCGGCTGACCGGAGCTGTGGCCGTAAGGTGGTCGGTGCCTGTCGTGGCGGCAATCCCCGAACCCGTTGGTGGACACCGGCAGTGAGGGATGCCGTCAAGCTGAAGAAGGAGTCCTACCAGTCCCTTTTGTCCTGTGGGACTCTGGAGGCAGATAATAGGTACCGGCAGGCCAAGCGGAATGCAGCTTTGGTGGTTGCTGAGGCAAAAACTCGGGCATGGGAGGAGTTTGGGGAGGCCATGGAGAACGACTTTCAGACGGCTTCGAGGAGATTCTGGTCCACCGTCCGGCGTCTCAGGAGGGGGAAGCAGTGCAGTGTCAACACTGTATATGGTGGGGATGGTGCGCTGCTGACCTCGACTCGGGACGTTGTGGGTCGGTGGGGGGAGTACTTCGAAGACCTCCTCAATCCCAATAACATGTCTTCCAATGAGGAAGCAGAGCCTGGGGACTCGGAGGTGGGCTCCCCCATCTCTGGGACTGAGGTCACCGAGGTGGTCAAAAAACTCCTTGGTGGCAGGACCCTGGGGGTGGATGAGATACGCCCGGAGTTCCTAAAGGCTCTGGATGTTGTAGGGCTGTCTTGGTTGACACGTCTCTACAACATCGCATGGACATCAGGGACAGTGCCTCTGGATTGGCAGACCGGGGTGGTGGTCCCCCTCTTTAAGAAGGGGGACCGGAGGGTGTGTTCCAACTACAGAGGGATCACACTCCTCAGCCTCCCTGGAAAAGTCTATTCGGGGGTTCTGGAGAGGAGGGTCCGTCGGATAGTCGAACCTCGGATTCAGGAGGAACAGTGTGGTTTTCGTCCTGGTCGCGGAACAGTGGACCAGCTCTACACCCTTAGCAGGGTCCTGGAGGGTGCGTGGGAGTTCGCCCAACCAGTCTACATGTGTTTTGTGGACTTGGAAAAGGCGTTCGACCATGTCCCTCGGGGAATCCTGTGGGGGGTGCTCTGGGAGTATGGAGTACCGGACCCCCTGATAAGGGCGGTTCGGTCCCTGTACAACTGGTGTCAGAGCTTGGTCCGCATTGCCGGCAGTAAGTCAAACCCGTTTCCAGTGAGAGTTGGACTCCGCCAGGGCTGCCCATTGTCACCGATTCTGTTCATAAGTTTTATGGACAGAATTTCTAGGCGCAGCCAGGGCGTTGAGGGGGTCCGGTTTGGTGGACTCAGGATTGGGTCACTGCTTTTTGCAGATGATGTTGTCCTGTTTGCTTCATCAGGCCGTGATCTTCAGCTCTCTCTGGATCGGTTCACAGCTGAGTGTGAAGCGGCTGGGATGGGAATCAGCACCTCCAAATCCGAGACCATGGTCCTCAGCCGGAAAAGGGTGGAGTGCCCTCTCAGGGTTGGGAGCGAGATCCAGCCTCAAGTGGAGGAGTTCATGTATCTTGGGGTCTTGTTCACGAGTGAGGGAAGAATGGAGCGTGAGATCGACAGGCGGATCGGTGCGGCGTGCGCAGTGATGCGGGCTCTGCATCGGTCTGTCGTGGTGAAAAAGGAGCTGAGCCATAAGGCAAAGCTCTCAATTTACCAGTCGATCTATGTTCCTACCCTCACCTATGGTCATGAGCTATGGGTAGTGAACGAAAGAACGAGATCGCGAATACAAGCGGCTGAAATGAGTTTCCTCCGCAGAGTGTCTGGGCTCTCCCTTAAAGATAGGGTGAGAAGCTCAGTCATCCGGGAGGGGCTCAGAGTAGAGCCGCTGCTCCTCCGCATCGAGAGGAGTCAGATGAGGTGGCTCGGGCATCTGATCAGGATGCTTCCTGGACGCCTCCCTGGTGAGGTGTTCCGGGCACGTCCAACCGGGAGGAGGCCCCGGGGAAGACCCAGGACACGCTGGAGGGACTATGTCTCCCGGCTGGCCTTGGAACGCCTCGGGATTCTCCCGGAAGAGCTAGAAGAAGTGGCCGGGGTGAGGGAAGTCTGGGCATCTCTGCTCAAGCTGCTGCCCCCGCGACCCGACCTCGGATAAGCGGAAGAAAATGGATGGATGGATGGACGTTTGCACTCTTTAGTGTTTTTTGTATCTCACACCCTCATACACCTTTATCGTAAGAGCATTTCTTATCTATGATGGAGCGTTCAATCAGAAGAAAATATGAAGCTGGTTTTAAATTAAAAGTCGTTGCTGTGGCGAAAGAAATTGGTAACTACGCTGATGCAGCAAAATTTGATGTGTCTGAGAAACTGATGAGAAATTGGAGGAGGCAAGAAGATATTAAAAAAAATAAATAAGTGTCGCCTTTTTGAATGGGCGTATAAGTCGGGGTCTGATTTTATGATAGATTTTTAGGGTTTCAAGACCACCGACTTATACGCAAGTATATATTGTAAATTATACAATAGACTCGAAAATTTAAATGTGATGTTGTTATAACACCTTTATCTACAGAGAGTGTTTAAACGAAGGCTAAATTTTGATATGTCCACATATTTTAAAAACAAAAACACACTTTACTGGTTGTATTTACTTTTTCAAATACAGTGAGGTCCATAAGTATTTGGACAAAAACACAATTTTCATAATTTTGGCTCTGTACACCACCACAATAGATCTGAAACTAAGCAATCAAGATGTGATTAAAGTGTAGACTTGTATGAGCGGTTTAGAAAAGACTTAGCCATTGAAGAATATTCCACTTCTTTGCATTGAAAAGCACTTGGTTTGCTTTCGCACTATGTTTCGGCTCATTGAATATCTGTATTGTGAAGCGTCATCCTATCAGTTTTGCAGCATTTGGCTGAATCTGAGCAGATAGTCTAGCTCTGAACATGTCAGAATTCATCCTGCTACTTCTGCCTGCTGTCAGCTATGAAGAGGATGAAAAATGGAAAAGCTGTTGGTCTAGATGACATACCTGTGGAAGCATGGAGGTGTTTAGGAGAGATGGCAGTGGAGTTTTTAACCAGATTGTTTAATGGACTCTTGGAAAGTGAGAGGATGCCTGAGGAGTGGAGAAGAACTGTACTGGTACCGATATTTAAGAATATGGGGGATGTGCCGGACTGCAGTAACTACAGGGGGATAAAATTGATAAGCCACAGTTTGAAGTTATGGGAAAGAGTAGTGGAAGCTCGATTAAGAAGTGAGGTGATGATTAATGAGCAGCAGTTTGGTTTCATGCCAAGAAAGAGCACCACAGATGTGATGTTTGCTCTGAGGATGTTGATAGAGAAGTATAGAGAAGGCCAGAATGAGTTGCATTGTGTCCTTGTGGACCTGGAGAAAGCATATGACAGGGTTCCTCGATAGGAGTTGTGGTATTGTATGAGGAAGTTGGGAGTGGCAGAGAAGTATATAAGAGTTGTACAGGATATGTACGAGGGAAGTGACACTGGTGAGGTCTGAGGTAAAAGAGTGACGGAGG
Source organism: Erpetoichthys calabaricus (assembly GCF_900747795.2). Lineage (NCBI taxonomy): Eukaryota > Metazoa > Chordata > Cladistia > Polypteriformes > Polypteridae > Erpetoichthys > Erpetoichthys calabaricus. The sequence continues at coordinate 14,699,808 of NC_041397.2, forward strand.
TGGGATTACATCAGGGATCAGCTCTGAGCCCTTTCTTATTTGCAATGGTGATGGACAGGTTGACAGATGAGATTATACAGGAGTCCCCGTGGACTATGCTATTTGCTGATGACATTGTGATCTGTAGCGATAGTAGGGAGCAGGTTGAGGAGACCCTGCCCTAGGGAGGAGAGGAATGAAAGTCATTAGGACCACCAAGACCACCAAGACAGAATACATGTGTGTAAATGAGAGGGAGGTCAGTGGAATGGTGAGGATGAGGGAGCAGAGTTGGCGAAGGTGGATGAGTTTAAATACTTGGGATCGACAGTACAGAGTAATAGGGATTGTGGAAGAGAGGTGAAGAAGAGAATGCAGGCAAGATGGAATGGGTGGAGAAGAGTGTCAGGAGTGATTTGTGACAGATGGGTATCAGCAAGAGTGAAAGGGAAGGTGTACAGGACAGTAGTGAGACCAGCTGTGTTATATGGGCTGGAGACAGTGGCACTGACCAGAAAGCAGGAGACAGAGCTGGAGGTGACAGAGTTAAAGATGCTAAAATTTGCACTGGGTGTGATGAGGATGGGCAGGATTAGAAATGAGGACATTAGAGGGTCAGCTCAAGTTGGACGGTTGGGAGACAAAGTCAGAGAGTCGAGATTGCGTTGGTTTGGACATGTGCAGAAGAGAGATGCTGGGTATATTGGGAAAAGGATGCTAAGGATAGAGCTGCCAGGCAAGAGAAAAAGAGGAAGGCCTAAGAGAAGGTTTATGGATGTGGTTAGAGAGGACATGCAGGTGATGGGTGTAACAGAACAAGATGCAGAGGACAGAAAAGATATGAAAGAAGATGATCCGCTGTGGCAACCCCTAATGGGAGCTGCTGAAAGAAGAAGAAGAAGATATTAGTAGTTCGATTATCTGTTATTTTTATTAGTGCTTTGTGAAATATTAGAAGAGAGATTATAGCATGTAACACTTAAGAACAAAGAATCCAAACATTCATCTCAATTTAACATTAAATCTGTATGGTAATACTGATCAAGCACATCTTTAAGTAGAATGCAGAGACCAATTGTAGTCCTTAGGATTCCCAATGGATATCATCTGTCAATTCTTGGGTACAGTGTGAGGCTTTTATCTTAAAATAAATCAGAGAGCCAACCTTGGATGACTGCACAGCTAATTCAATCTTGGATCAATTACTAGAAGAGAGCTACCTGGATGGAGTAAACATATAGGTAGGTCAGGTTTGGCCAAAAATAATTAGATCAAACAACAAAAAAGCAAATATATGGAATAATCAATAAACAATTAGTTAATGGAAAGATTTTGCTGGGTTCCACTTATGTTAATCAGTTTCAAACCACTTTGTTTTCCTGTCCGTTTAAACAAATCATTGTCTTTGTGTGTGCTTTTAATTTAATTAGCAGGTAACACATTAATTTAGGTATTACAAAAATGCATCTATTACTCAATTACTCTTATGTAACAAGACCTTAACAAAGACTTCCTCTGGCCCTAATTATGCTTATAAAGCATCAGTAATCATTTATCTCTATGCAGTATGGCATGTTAGGAGCCTTTTATACACTCATTAAACGACTTATGGATATGAAGAATTCACAGGTGTGTAGGAAAAAGTGGGAATTGCCCACTCTGCTAGGCTTTATTGGCACACAGGGCCTGTTAAGGTAGCAGATTTAGCAGACATTCAGCTGCGCTTTCTCACTTACATTCCAAACTAAGTGACTGAACTCCAGGTCGTATCAGGATCTTCCTGGACTTCATCTGATAACAAAGGTGTGAATCAGAGTTGGACTGACATCTCTCCAGAGGCTCTTCCGCAGACATCTTGAGTCAGAAGATCTAAAGTGGACTCATGCAAAAGCAATGAGCTATAATTCAATGAAGGACAACTCTGATGGACAAAAGAGAGTGCCTATAAGGAGACACTGATTTTGTAATTGGACGTGACATTAATTAAATCAAGAGAAGTTATACTTTCCCATAAACTCCCTGCACCATTGTGAAGATTCTGGGGACACGCTGTAGCTCTCTCAGGTCGCTCTCTCAAGGAAACTCCCAAGAAAAATTCTACAGGAGCGTTACTCTCACTCTGCAAAATTACCTTTTGAAAGTTCTCAATGAAACTAAAAGCTGATGAGTTGTTTTCTGCTTGGGGAGCAGAGTACTGGACAACCTATTTCTCTTTGTGGATCAGAAATTGACAATCTCTCTGCAAGCCAAGCTGTGGGCCAGTGGGCTGAAAAGGCTTAGAAAGAGCCACTACTTCAAGATGGGAACTTCAGCATCTGAACTCTTGTGCCAGAAAAGAGTAACGCTCTTTCCTGTGAAGTTGCAGACAGTTTAGCAAAGGGCCTAAATGAGGAAAGCACGGCATGCCACAAACAAAGGACCATGCAACAAAGAGATAAAGTGGACTCCAACACAAGAAGAGTCCTCCACTTGAACACAGAGGTGCAATAAAGCAACAACTCCACATGACATCGGACATCATCTTTAAAGACTTGGTATTGTAAAACTATTTATCTGTGTCGTAAGAGGAATTAAAACTCTAAATAGCAAGTAAACAACCACCCACAGCATATAATATGTTTGTCTGTGTCACATCTTATATGTCAACATATATATGCAGTTATCATATTTCTTTAATCTTTGTGTTTGTTAATAAATTGTGTTCTTCTTTTTGCTAAAACAAGTGGGCTTCAGTTACCTAGATATAAATCTCAAGGTCAAAGACCACCTCCTATAACAGAGAAAGGTAAGGTAAATAAATTAGGACCCTTGCCAAATTATTTGATTAGCTACCGGCATTGCCAAAGACAAGACTGATAATTAATCAACCAAGTTAAAATTTATCTTTTCATTTCTAACATTTATTGGCGAAGGTCAGTAGGAACAAGACAGAATACATGTGTGTACAACCTCAATTCCAATGAAGTTGGGACATTGTGTAAAACATAAATAAAAACAGAATACAATGATTTGCAAATCCTTTTCAGCCTATATTCAATTGAATACACTACAAAGACAAGATATCGAATGTTCAAACTGATAAACATTATTGTTGTTTTGCAACTCTTCACTCATTTTGAATTTGATGCCTGCAACACGTTCCAAAAAGCTGGGACAGGGGCATGTTTACCACTGTGTTATATCACCTTTCCTTTTAACAACACTCAATAAGTGTTTGGGAACTGAGGACACTAATTGTTGAAGGTTGTAGGTGGAATTCTTTCCCATTCTTGCTTGATGTACAACTTCAGTTGCTCAACAGTCCGGGGTCTCCGTTGTCGTATGTTGCGCTTCATAATGCGTCACACATTTTCAATGGAAGACAGGTCTGGACTGCAGGCAGGCTAGTCTAGTACCCGCACTCTTTTACTACGAAGCCATGCTGTTGTAACACATGCAGAATGTGGCTTCACATTGTCCTGCTGAAATAAGCAAGGACGTCCCTGAAAAAGATGTCGGTTGGATGGCAGCATATGTTGCTCCAAAACCTGTATGTACCTTTCAGCATTAATGGTGCCTTCACAGATGTGCAAGTTACCCATGCCATGGGCACTAATACACCCCCATACCATCACAGATGCTGGCTTTTGAACTTTGCGCTGATAACAATCTGGATGGTCCTTTTCCTCTTTGGCCCGGAGGACACGACGTCCATGATTTCCGAAAACAATTTGAATTGTGGACTTGTCAGACCACAGCACACTTTTCCACTTTGCGTCAGTCCATCTCAGATGAGCTCGGTCCCAGAGGAGCTGCCGCCGTTTCTGGGTGTTGTTGATATATGGCTTTCGCTTTGTATGGTAGAGTTTTAACTTGCACTTGTAGATGTAGCGACAAATTGTGTTAACTGACAATGGTTTTCTGAAGTATTCCTGAGCCCACGTGGTAATATCCTTTACAGAATGATGTCAGTTTTTAATGCAGTGCCGCCTGAGGAATCGAAGGTCATGGGCGTCCAGTGTTGGTATTTGGCCTTGCTGCTTACGTGCAGAGATTTCTCCAGATTCTCTGAATCTTTTGATGATATTATGGACAGTAAATGATGAAATCCCTAGATTCCTCGCAATTGTATGTTGAGAAACGTTGTTCTTAAACTGCTGGACTATTTGCCCACGCAGTTGTTCACAAAGTGGTGAACCTCGCCCCATCCTTGCTTGTGAACGACTGAGCATTTTGGGGATGCTCCTTTTATACCCAATCATGACAAACACTTGTTTCCAATGAACCTGTTTACCTGTGGAATGTTCAAAGCAGGTGTTTTTTGAACATTCCTCAACTTTCCCAGTCTTTTGCTGCCCCTGTCCCAGTTTTTTTGGAACGTGTTGCAGGCATCAAATTCAAAATGAGTGAAGATTTACAAAACAAGAATGAAGTTTATCAGTTTGAACATTTGATATCGTGTCTTCGTAGTGTATTCAATTGAATATAGGTTGAAAAGGATTTGCAAATCATTGTATTCTGTTTTTATTTACATTTTACACAACGTCCCAACTTCATTGGAATTGGGGTTGTACATGAGAGGAAGGTTAGTGGAATGGTGAGGATGCTTGAGATCATCAATACAGAGTAACGGGGATTGTGGAAGAGAAGTGAAGAAGAGTGTGCAGGCAGGGTGGAATGGGTGGAGAAGAGTGTCAGGAGTAATTTGTGACAGACGGTTATCAGAAAGAGTGAAAGGGAAGGTCTACAGGATGGTAGTGAGACCAGGTATGTTATATGGGTTGGAGACAGTGGCACTGACCAGAAAGCAGGAGACAGAGCTGGAGGTGGCAGAGTTAAAGATGCTAAGATTTGCACTGGATGTGATGAGGATGGATAGGATTAGAAATGAGGACATTAGAGGGTCAGCTCAGGTGGGATGGTTTGGAGACAAAGTCAGAGAGATGGGATTGCATTGGTTTGAAAATGTGCAGAGGAGGGATGCTGGGTATATTGGGAGAAGGATGCTAAGGATAGAGCTGCCAGGCAAGAGGAAGGCCTAAGAGAAGGTTCATGGATGTGGTGAGAGAAGACATGCAGGTGATGGGTGTGACAGAGCAAGATGACACGGACAGGGTTATGGAAAAAGATGCGGTAACCCCTAACAGGAACAGCCAAAAAAAAGAAGAAGATTGGCGTCCCTCTGGTGGGCATGATAATTTACAGTCTTTTCTACAGGTGTTATACTAAAGCACGCAACATCAAGAGAAATATGTCTCACTTAAGCCACCTCTGACCATTCCAAGTTATTTTAGTAGACCACACTGATGCTTTATAAGTGTTATTAACACAAAAGAAGCCTTTGTTAAAGTCTTGTTACATAAGAGTAAATGAGTAATAGATGCATGTTTGCAGTACCTAAAGTGTTACCAATTAGTGAAAATTGTGAAGTTTGTATTAGTGTCTAGCCGTGAACTTCTTACAGCACTCTGTCTGTGCACTTAGTGAACAATATTAAACAAAATAATTTGAACCAAGTTGAATAAATCAGCACACATGGTCAGAAACATAAAAGTTACAAGAGAATCTTAAAAAGAGTGGAATATAGATGGGCAAAAAATATGTCAAATAATTTAAGCACAAATGTCAAAAGCACAGAGATGCAGGAAAGTACTTTACAGAATGAAAGGTGGTTGAGCTGAGATATGTCCTGGTTTAGCATTAATCTAAATACCATACTTAATTGCAAATCCTCAACAACTAAAAATAAATACAGCAGAGTAAAAGCATTGCTTGTTGTGTCTTTGCCTTCTCAGTCATTTAGATTCAGAGACTTGAGTTATACTCTGTAATCATGACATACTGTAGCTTCCATTCCTTAGTTAGTACAACTAGAAACAGTAGCACTGTAGTGTAAAGTCACTGTGAGTCCTTTATCACTGACAAACTGTTGTTGCTTTTTAGTTTTTAACAAGCCTTACAACTATTTTTTGAATATTCCTTCAAACCCACTACTTTTGGTCAAACAAGTCACTGTTAAAGTATTCTGTCTAACTATGATATAAAACATTGTTTTATTTGTAATTTTTTATCATTAAGTGGACATCTTTTGGGGTTTCAAACCATTTTTTATTATTTTGACAAAGTTTATTTTTTAATTCGTCTTTTGTTATAGAGCTACAGTAACTACAGGGGTATAATGATGATCAGCCACACTATGAAGATTTAGAAAAGAGTGATGGATGCTAGGCTGAGGGGAGAGGTGGTGATCTGTGAGCAGCAATATGGTTTCATGCCAGGAAAGGGTACAACAGTTGCAATGTTTGCTTTGAGTGTTGATGGAGATGTACAGAGAAGGTCAGAAGGAATTGCATTGCGTGTTTGTGGATTTGGAGAAAGCGTATGACAGGGTGCCAAGAGAGGAGTTATGGTGCTGTATGAGGAAGTCGGGAGTAGAAGAAAAGTATGTGATGGTCGTGCAGAATATGTATGAGGACAATGTGACTGTGGAGAGGTGTGCAGGAGGAATGAGAACCTGGTTGAAAGAGAGAGTGGAATTATATCAAGGATCAGCTCTGAGCCCTTTCCAGTTTGGAATGGTGATGGACAGGTTGACAGATGAGGTCAGACAGGAGTCTCCAAGGACTATGATATTCATGGATGACTTAGTGATTTGTAGTGAGAGTAGCCAGCAGGTTGAGGTGAACCTGGAGAGGTGGAGGTATGCACTGGAGAAAAGGGGAATGCAAGTCGGTAGGTGTAAGGCAGAGTACATGCCGTGTATGAGAGGGAAGGTGGTGGAAGGGTGCGACTGCAAGGAGAAGAGGTGATGAAGGCAGATGAAAATAAAATACTTGGGTTCAACAGTCCAAAGCAATGGAGAGTACAGCAGAAAGGTGACAAAGAGTGCAGGCAGGTTGAACTTGGGGAAGAAGAGTAGCGGGAGTGATTTGTGATAGAAGAGCACCTATAAGAGTGAAAGGGAAGGTCTATAAAATAGTAACGAGACCAGCTGTGGTGTATGGTTTGTAGATGGTGGCACTGATGAAAAGACAGGAGGCAAAGTTAACAATGCTACAATATTTTCTCAGAGAAATGAGGGTAAACAGGATTAGGAATGAGTATATTAGAGGGAGAACACAGGTACGACAGTTTGGTGACAAGTGAGAGAGGCTAGATTGAGATGGTTTGAGCATGTGCAGAGGAGAGATGAGGGGAACATTGGGAAAAGAATGTTAATGATGGAACCATCAGACAAGAGGAAGGTTAAAACGAAGGTTTAAGGATATGGTGAGGGAGGACATGAAGGCAGTCGGTTTGACAGAAAATGGTGCAAAAGACAGGTAGGATGGAAGTGGATGATCCACTGTGGCAACCCCTAAATGGGAGCAGCCAGAAGAAGAAGAAAAAGTTTACCTTGGTCTCCAGGCTACAAAAAGGACATAGCTGCGCTAGAAAAGGTCCAGAGAAGAGCAACTAGGCTGATTCCAGGGCTACAGGGGATGAGTTATGAGGAAAGATTAAAAGAGCTGAGCCTTTACAGTTTAAACAACAGGAGATTAAGAGGAGACCTGACTGAAGTGTTTAAAATTATGAAGGGAATTAGTCCAGTGGATCGCGATGATGACTTTAAGATGAGTTCATCAAGAACATGTGGACACAGTTGGAAACTTGTTAAGGGTAAATTTCACACAAACATTAGGAAGTTTTTCTTTACACAAAGAACGATAGACACTTGGAATAAGCGACCAAGTACTGTGGTAAACAGTAGGACTTTAGGGACATTCAAAACTCAACTTGATGTTTTTTTCGAAGAAATAAGTGGATAGGACTGGCGAGCTTTGTTGGGTTGAATGACCTGTTGTCGTCAAGAGTGTTCTGATGTTCTAATGTTTACCTGATTGGGATTCACATCATGTTTCTATGTTCATTGCAGCCCGTGGTCTCTCTGGCAGTGAGGTATAAATCTGGCAGCGGTTCTGACTTGTGTTTTCTCCTCAGTTTGATTCAAAGTACAAAAAAACTTTAGCGTAGTTTCTTTCTGAAGTAGGTCTAGTTCTAGGTTCCTTATTGGTTTCAAACTCATCTCTCCTCTGATTTGGATTCTGGTTTGTCCCTCATGTTTTGGTTGCCCATTTCTAATTGCTCTTCTGGATTTGTCCTGGCTTTTTCCCTGTTGCATGTTTATCTCCTGGTCAAAACCCCCTACTTACTCACAGTAAGTCATCTTATTACATACCAAGGGAGTCATGAGTTACCCTGATATATTAAACATGGAACCTGAGATCACCTGCCTTGAAGAAGATGTGGTTGCAATTAAAGAACAAATGAAGGAAGTTGTGGTTACAAGGGCAGCTTTCCCTAAGTGAAATTACTACATTGGAACAGGCAATAAAATCTCACAATTTCACTAAAAAGTAATGTTTAATATCGCACTGTCAAGCAAGGGCTATAACTACCACCTGAAGAGGTAAACTTGGGTAGTCTAACTGGAGTGACTGTTTCTAAAACCATTACACATTATCCATTTATGTTCTGATCCCAGTACAAAAGTCATGCTCAGTGGCCTATATTTATGAAACTATAGTTCCATCTCTTTCATTCTCAAACTAAAATATCATTTCTTACTTCCCACTTAACTGAGATATGATTTCATTAGTCTCTATTCTTTTTGGTAGAACACAACACACACTATATATTCAAAATTCAATTAAGGCCCAAAACTAAAATACATTTTCCCTTGCCAATTTTCCCAACAAGTCCTTTAAACCTTCAATTTGCAAGTCAGTTTTAAATTATTTTACATGACTTAAAAGAGTGTATTAGTCATAGACCTCTGACACATTATAAATTATCATCTTGGCTTTAATATTTATCCATAACTTTAAATGCTGAGATGCTTGAAGAAGTAAACAAACATTTGTGAAAGGCGATATATAGGCGCCCGACCCGACACAGACTGACAATGTAGGCATGTGTTCAAATCAAAGAAAAAGTGCTTTTATTTTTCTTCGGCCGTGAGGCACGTCTTCCACGTGTCCCACCGACTCAACACAATCCCGCACAAACACACCCAAAGTGAAACCAAAACACACTTCTTCCTCCACTACTCCTGGGCAGCTTCGTCCTCCTCCTCCTCCCGACTCTGGCGCCTCGAGTAGTGGCTGCCTTCTCTTCTTATAGCCCACCCAGAAGTGCTTCAGGTGATAATGAACCTAATTCAGGCTGCACTTCCAGGTGTGGCTGCGTTGCCACCCACACAAGCTTGTTAAGCCGTGCAGCTCCACCTGGTGATGGCCCAGGAGCCCAATAGGGCTGAGCCCTGAAGTCCCACGCCTGTGGCCCCGATGTAACCCTGTGTCCTTTTTGATTAATGGCTTACAATTTTTCTCATTAATTTCTCACAGAAATGAGTATCGTGACATTTCTCTTTAAATTTTCAGGGTGTATGCATTCAAATTTGCTAGCATTCAGATTACAGACCAACTCGGCATAAGTAAATGAGAAGCAAACTGCTAACAGATTGGGATAATTCTGTGAGTGGGTGACAGCTACTAAGTGGCTCTAGCACTGGTGACACATAATGACAAATGGCCCTGTGATATTTTTTATTTTACATAACATTCTCAAGTCCGCCTTACTCATTTAAGTTTTAGGGAACAGAGTCTGTCTTAACTGCATTGGGGGGTGCACAAGGCAAAAACAGCCTTAGATGGCGAGCCAGTACATCACAGGGTTATACTCGCGCACACACACAGGAAGTCAGTCACCAATTGAGGTGTGACAAAAATGAAAAGATAAAAGACTGTTCTCTATCACCCTAGTCTGGACACTGACACGATAAAGCAGACATTTTTGTAATATAAACATTCTTACCGTACACTGCAGCTTTGAAGTTCTCATCCTGTAGCCTGCATGATAACTCATTGTCATTCTTGTTATTATGCCTGACAGAACTGTGTCACTAAAGATGCCACCATCTCTCCTCAGTCCTAAGAGAAAACATCCACACCACTTTTGTTGTGGCTTCAAGGCATTTGCCGCTTTATCTTTTGATTTTATATGCAGTCTGCAGCAATATGATGTAGATATATTAAAAAGCCTTGACACAATATTTTTATTTCTTAAATATTTTCACTTCAGACATCCTTCATAAGTTAGTTCCGTTGACTCCAATCATTGCTGTTGATGCTTGGTTGTAAGTGCTGAAGAGGAATAGCGCTCATAATGGACAGCATATAATGTCTGCTTGACTAATGCGTTTGGATTATAGTCCTCGTTCTCATTTCGTCCTCGTCTGTCTCTTCCAGCCATGAAATCTTTGCTTCTTGAGTTCTTGGAATCTCATATTTCATATTCTTCCACCTGTTGCCATAGATGTTGCTGTTAGTATATAGATAATTTCTCTGTTACACCTTTAGCTAACTCGTAGACAGCTGACATTCTGACTTATTGGACATGGCAGAGGATATAAAATCTGCCGTTATTTTTCTACTGAGCCACGACTTTAAAAATAATAAATTGATATCATTTTTATGCTGTGAATTGGCACATTCTGTTATTTTTTGTTAGGACTGGGATTTGTGCAGTGTGAGAAACCTGCCTGTGTTCTTATTACCAACCACCCTGCCTTCATAACTGTAGGAGGACAGCACACATTAGTTTTGATTTGTTCTAAGTTAGCTTTGAATAAGCAATAAAGATATCACGCATTCCTTTCTAAATGTTTGTTTTTCCCTAACAGCTGATATTCCACTTGAGACATGTAGTATGCCCTCTTTCTCAAAATATATATATATATATATTTTTTAAGGTTAAAAAAAAAATACAGACAGTTCAGATAATGAAGCTAATTAGACTCTTACTTTTTATTTTATTTTCAGGCTTCTTTGCCCAAAGCTTGAAGTGCATACAGACCTAGAAAGTCATCCTGACATTCAGTATTAGCATTCACGAGTCTGTCTCCAGGCTGCATCATCTCAGGCGAGGATCACTGCAGTGGAAAGCAGGCCGATTTTCCTGCGTGTGGGTGAATGCCTGAGAAGAGAGAGAGATTGTGTGTGTGTATATGTGTGAGTGCGTGTGCGCGTTTGCACCTCCTTTTGGTTGTCAGGGACTCTGCAGCCATTGAAATGCATGTCTTTTGTGTAGCTCTCTAGTTCCCCTTGCAAAGGTGAAAGCTTTTGCTGGAGTCGTGTTTGTTTTGGTGAAGGATAATGCTTTGGATTGGGAGTGAAGAAATGAGCCTAGACAAGCTGCTGGAGAGGCTGAATTCTGTATCCGAATGCACGGGTAGGACAATCTGTACATATTGCTTTATTTCTCTGCATCACTTTCGTTCTGTAAATACGGTCTTAGTATTACACTTGAAAAGGCTATTTTTATTTTGGTATTTCTAAAATAATATTAATAGTAACTTTAGATGACCTACCCTAGCAGATTCCCTCTTGCTGACAGCATGAAGATGCGCTCCTTCTTGTTCAATTTGTATTTCATAATAAGGTGCAGTGATAAAATCCAATGCAGTTCATTTAACCAGTCACGTAAGTTGGGTGCAGATGATGCTTCTTCTTTAAACCACCTCAGTTATATTAGCAATGCATCATCTTTAGTTTTTTTTTTTTTTTTTGATGATGCATACTACTGCATTTAATTGAAGTCTGTAATAAAAGTGCCTTGTAGGGCAGATCTGATCTGCCAGTGCCAGTGGGAGCTCCAGCTATAAACCCTGTGGCAGCATTTTTTCACTATTCTGCTTGCACAGTATGTTGGTTACTTTGCTTGATCACACAGAGTAAGCAGCAGGCAAACATCTCATTATATGGATCAGTGCTCTAAGAGATTCCTATTCTAAATATCATCTGCTTAAGTGTAGCAGGAATATACCAAGCCTCTTTAAATGAACTATTTTGTGTTTTATTATAAGGTTGAATGATGGCACAGTTTTTTGCATTGCATGCTCACAATTCCAGAAACAAAGGTATGATACATAGTCTGGTTAATGTCTGTGTGAAATTTTCATATTGTCTCGGTTTCCCTGTAGGTGTATTTTAAATATTCTGGCTAATATTCATATCTCTAAGGTGTGCATGTTAGATTAATGGATAATTGTAAATTGCCCAGAATATACAGTATCCGTGTGTGAGTGAGTGTGCACTTTTGTTCCGTCCTGGGGATGTTCCAGCATTGTGCCCTATTCTGGTGGGATGGCGTCTGCCTTCCTATTTCCATTTAATGAAAAAATAGCATTAAGTAAATAGAAGGGTATTGGATTTTCTGAAGCTCTCTATTCAGGCATTACACACCAGGCAGGCTCCTTCTCCCAACTGCATTAAAAGATCACCCACAGGGAGTTGGGATAAACCCAAAAAAAACTCAACCTCAAAGACTTAAGAGACTAGGCAATCCTTAAAAACCTCTTAATTCTGAAGCTGTCTATTCACACATTACACACCAAGCGAGGCTCCTTGTCACAACTGCGTCAAAAGATCAGTCAGTCAGTCAGTCATTTTCCATCCATCCATTTTCCAACCCGCTGAATCCGAACACAGGGTCACGGGGTCTGCTGGAGCCAATCCCAGCCAGCACAGGGCGCAAGGCAGTAATAAACCCCGGGCAGGGCGCCAGCCCACCGCAGGGCATCAAAAGATCAACCACAAGGAGTTGGGATAAACCCAAAAAACTCAACCTCAAAGACTTAAGAGACCATGCAATCCTCAAAACCCCTTAATTAACAACCACATACTAGTAAAAATAGTCATCATGTTCAAAATAATTACATTTCTAAAAATAAACAAAAAATAAGTGAGTAACAAATCACTTCTCAAAGAAAAGCTGAATAAATCTTAATTCCAAGTATTTAGCAATAGTCTACAAGACTGACTAAATGAAGAAAACATAATAATCACACACAAATGAAAAATCTAGTTCAGAACTTGAAATATTAATTCCCAAATAGTATCCCATGTTTTTTTTTGTTTAAAGCACATATCCAATAAATCAAAACCTTAAAATCCAGAAAGGCCTGCTAGGCAAAAAAACAATGCAACATCTTGGCAATATATTGAGGCTCAAGTGCAAACTTACAATAGATCTCAGGTGTTTGTATCTTCATTAGAGTAAATAGTTATCATTTTAAGTCCCTATTCCTTGGGATATAGTTTTAAATGGGAAAGAAATTAACAACTAAGAAAAAAAGGGAAACACAAATAAAGGAAGACAACTACGAGTAGACCGCCAAAAGAACCATGACATTACAGTTCAGCATGTTCACTTAACTAAGCAAGTTAAGAAAATGGATGATTGAAAGTTAAATAAAAGTTTTAAAGCTTTATAAAGGAACTGAGATAGAAATTGCTTACTGACTATAATCGGCTTCCTCAGATATGACTATAAATATTAAGTAGAATGTCATATTCTCTTCACTAACAGTGGCTGAATCTTGTAAGCCTTGTGGTTTTAAGAACTGGGTTCTCCTTAAGAAATATTAGGCTTTGAGGAGTTGGATTTGATTGGATAACTGTTTAGAAATGACAATTTGTTTAGTGTGAAAGATAGGGGGCATCACTGAGCATCAAACCCTGGACTCAACCAATGCAGACACAGTCACATGTTCAAAGATACTTGTTTTATTCTTTACAGTACCTTTACAGACCCTTATAGAATCCTTTGTTTAGTACCACACATTCTTCATCCTACTCCTCTTCCTCCAAATAAGTGTTGTCCTCTGCCTCCCGACTCCAACTTGCTTGGATGAAGTCGAGTGGCTTCTTTTATCTAGGGCGTAGACCAGTGGTCCCCAACCTTTTTGACAGCAAGGACCATTTTATGAGACGCAAATTTTTCCACTGACCGGTCGGGGGGTGGGGGTGGGGGGCAGCTTTATACACAATTTACATAACATTTCTATTATTATTAAAGTTATTAAGCAGTTCGCATACATTTGCAATCTGAGATTTTTCTTCTTTTTTTGCATATAACAAAGACATATGCTTTACATTTGCCAATCCAACAGATTGCACATCACAAACATTAACACTGCTATCTTATTTTCGTGTCTGCCGTTTCTATAGGAGGGTGACAATGAGTTAAATTCCAATGGATGTTTTTCAAATGTTGACAAGCAATAAGCAAAAGGAATCAATGAAAACCACAGACAACAAAAACAGCAAAAAAAAAAAAACAGTACGGCGAAAGTTCGAAGAAAGAGATTTTTTTTTACAATGTTTCTGTTTGGGTATCGTTGTGCAAACGTGCACATCTGAGCTGTGACCACAGATCTAACTGCTCTGTGGATGATTTGTTCAAGCATTTCAAGGTCACTTCGTTGTAATGAAAGCATCTGTTGAATGTACTTCGTAGTAACGTGATTTCTATAGACTCATGTCATATGGGGAAACTGTCGGGACCATAAAAATAAATTGTTGTAATACTCTGTCACCTCGGTCTTTCTCCTCTCTCTGTGCCGCTGCAAAGCCCCACCCGCCAAGAGTTCTGAAAAGTCTGAGTGAGTCTCCGTTGCCGGCAGTTCTCTCGCGGCCCGGCTGTCAGACGGCTGCGGACCGGTAGTGGGCCGCGGGCCGGGGGTTGGGGATCCCTGGCGTAGACCACTAGAAGCACCTCTGGATCAAATGGAAGTCTCTGAAAGTAGGGATTTCAAATCCCAGCAGCTCCCCCTTAGTTGCTCCCCATGGAACCCACCAGACCTGACCCACTGAATTACAGGTTCCAGCATGCCCTGTGGGTGTCAGTGTGGGAAACCTAACCCAGGGATGCTGCCATCTAGTGTATGGGGGGGATCAAGGATCCTAACATTGTTGTCTCCCCCGGTCTCTCCTTTATATTGGAGTCCCGGGTAGGCCCGTCTATCCATTTTCCTGTATTATGGTCTCCTAGAACAAGGAATCATCCACAATCCCCTTTGGGTTGCCTGTCCATCCACTGTTGTACTCACATTACAGTCATTTATAGGAAAAAAATTAAACAGAGGTCATTCTGACTGGATGGCAGATTTCTGGCTCCAGTAAATAGACCTCCTGCTCATTTTTGTTTAAAAGTGGGAAGCATCCATGTTCGATGACTCTGGGTCTTTGCCTTCACTATGTAGAAAATGGGCAACTGAGGTTTGTGCACCTGGAAATAGATGCATTTCATTTAAAAAAAAAAAAAAAAAAGATGAAGCAGTTGTACTCAAAACATTACATCCAGTTTTTTATTGCTGTTTCTGTAGGCATTTTTTAGGATAAGAGTTCTCAGGTGTGGCAGACAATGACATGGATGTGACACGAGCCAAAAGATTAGCGTGGAAATCCTGGAGATGACATGTGAGAAGGGATTTTTAATGGAAAACCCTTAGGTTCAAGTTTTATTTAATGGAAAGTGACCTTGTGGAACTTCAAAAAAAATGTTATTTTATTGTATTTCATTTCTTCACATACAGTGGAACCTCGGTTTGCGAGTATAATTCGTTCTGGAAACGTGCTCGCAGTCCAAAGCACTCATGTATCAAAGTGAATTTCCCCATAAGAAATAATGGAAACTCAGATGATTCATTCCACAACCCAAAACTATTCATATAAAAATGATTAATACAAAATATAAAGTAAAAATACATAAAACAAATTAACCTGCACTTTACCTTTGAAAAGAATCATGGCTGGTGTGAGAGAGTTTCTAAACTCTTGTGGGATTCCACCCAACGGGACGACACGCGGAAGAGCGTCCCAAAGCAATCGCAGTCTCCCAGCTCTGTAGCAGTTCGCCGTAAAAGCGAATCCGAAAGATCACGGACATGCTATAAGCGCCTGCCGTCGATGGGTGATACAAGGAACATTATAAATGCGCTGGGCACAGGGTAGGAAATGCAGCAGCTACTGGTAAGTTTTAATAATCAAAATAAATACCAATAAAATTACTGTACATTAATTGAGGCATCAGTAGGTTTAATGTTTTTGAGTATTTATTTCAAAGAAAAACAGTAAACTAACTCTGTAAGTGGAGAAGAGGGTCAACAAAAACAATATGATATCTTGCTCGCTCGCACTCTCTCTCTCTCTCTTGCACGTGCGCCTGTCTCTCTCTCTCTTGCGTGTGCATGTGTGTACTGTACACTTCAGCTTTCCATCGGGTTGGCGGGGGCAGCGGGACCTGACTTGAATATAAGCCAAGGGTGACATTTTTCAGCACATTTTGGGCATATGAATATACTCACAGTGTTCTCACTGTATGTACTCACTGTGTTGTGAGACATTGCTTCCCAGATTGCAACATTTGCCTCATGATGGTTGGCACATCCATTATAGCTCAGCAGCCTATGGTGTTTCGGCTATGTCTCCTAACATTTGCTATCTTTAACTCTGCTTCATCCCCAGACACAGCAGTTTGAAAGATTTCAATTCCTGCCGGTTACATTATTCTCTACAAGAAGTAGAAACCAAAAATTGTGTAGTTACATATAGTAAAGGAAACATGCCATACCTTATGGAGTTGCTTAATTGTTAGCTGATATCTCTTCAGTAGTCTATCAATTGTAATGAGACTAATAGAGATGATGTTCTCAAAAAAGTTATTGTCCTCCAAATTTGCACTTTGGATCACCAAAGTCTGATAACATTATTTCTGTAACTATGTTGCAGTTTTATTATTCTTGCTGAGTTGTTAAAATGCCTCTTGTGCTACCAGCCTGTGATAGTCATCTTATCCTATAAATTAGAATTCACAAAGTGAGCAAATTACATGTACTGTATTGTGTGCTACATACATTTCTTACTAAATACCTTTTAAACATGTATGACATTACTGTAAATATCAGTTACTGTATTGTTTTAACTGGAATAGCACGATGAAGTGCAGTATTGAATCACGCAGTAACATACCTGTTTTCCCTGTGGACCGGCTTACTTTCGGTTACACCTTATGATCAGCCTCTGCCATTGTAAGACCAAGATTAATAACAGTCCACAAGTGTGGCCCATATGTCATCTTGGACAACTCTGTGCCTGTACACTCTTCTGCCTCTTCCTCTATTTTACTGTGTTGTATTCTTCCTCCTCATTCTTCTCAACGAACAGGCTAGTGCCCAAGTTCAGTGTTTGCCTGAACAGATTCCTCCAAGTTCAGAAAGTATATAAATTCAGTTACACACAACCTCTGTAGATGTGTTTGTCAGTACTCATACTCCTAAATGTCACCTGTAAGCTACTGTAATTTGACAGCACGTGTCATTGGTTGATAAGAGATGTGTGAACCTTCCACTTTATTAGTGAAGTTTAGGTTTCTGAGGACCAATTTATCACTTTAGGAGACATTGGAATAACACCATGTCACTGTAATTAATGAAACAGATTTTGACAATTGGATGGACGTTTTTTTGCATGTGATGACTTACATGATAAGAGAGTTATGACATGTTTTGAAATGTAAAACTATTCAACTGGAAAATGAAATAATCTGTTTAGATAGATAGATAGATAGATAGATAGATAGATAGATAGATAGATAGATAGATAGATAGATAGATAGATAGATAGATAGATAGATAGATAGATAGATAGATAATCCTGAAGGAAACTGCAAATTGAATATTTCACTGTACAGGATGTCAGTCATTGGCACAGTATATTGCTCATGACATCATTGTTTTTTAAGATGTCTACTAGACCAGCTCAGTACATAGAGAACAATACCTCCTTGGCCGAGAGGTGACTCATTATAGAGCCTGTTGACCAAGGGTTAAAATGACCTTGACTCTTTCGTGGTGGATGTCGTTTTTTGTCAACCGGAGGGGCTGAGGGTGGTAATCAACTGTAAACGGTGACAAAACCCGCCATTACATTTTAGTTTCGACACTGTTTGTTAAAAGGAAAGCTAGCTTTATTGGTTTGACAGAGATTGCCTGCACATGCGTGAGTAGTGAAGAGCAAACAACGGTAAAAATGGCATCGACATCTGGAGAGAGATCGAAGTGAATGCACAAGGCTCTGTGAATGACGTTTTGGAAATAATCGCTAAATTTGACACTGACTTGTTGGACTCCGATTTTGATGCAAGTGATCTGAAGATCGAAATTGAAAATGAAAGTGAGGTACAGGTATCATCCAATGGGTCCCCAGCTGATTGTGGTGCTGAGCACGTCTGGGTAGCTGACGCGTCTTCGGCAATGTTCACCTGGAAGAATCGCCACCTACAATGACAATGACCGTGACCTCTCCTACCGTCGAACCCCCCTGACCACTTAAAGACAGCCTGGCAGCCTGCTGCTGCGAATTCCTGACAGCTGTCGTGCTGTCCAGGAGCAGCTCGTGCCACAAGAGATGATAAATTGGCGGCCACAGCACACGGCAACAGATGTTTTATGTTGATTTTTGTGTGAAGCCATTGCTTTTGTTTTTTCGAAAAAATATTCATCCCTCAAAGAGTTAAGTAACACTCTTTGTCTCAGTCTATTACTAACTTTGTATTTATTTTTTTGATTTACTTTATTAATCCCATAGAAGAACCGCCTTTGGAGGTTCAACCATTATATTGTGCCCTTGGAGCAATTTTAAGGTTAAGGGCCTTACTCAAGGGCTCAATGGAGTAAGATCCATTCTGTCAGTAACAGGATTTGAACCTGCAACATTCCAGATACCAGTGCAGATCCTTAGCCTCAGAGCCACCACTCCGGTTTAAATGTGCTCTTCTATTTAGCCAAAACCTCAAACAGGGGATGAGAGTCATTGACCAGGATACTATAGCCACTTCCACCACCTCTCCAGGGAGTCCAATCTGATCTGATCAGTTTATTTAGTCTTTTGGAATCACCTGCATTAATACCCTTTCCTCAGCACACTGGCCACTACAGACTGGTAGAAAACGTGTACAGTAAGAGTGGCCTACATACAACAAACAACCTCAATCTCCTCCAGAAACGGAGGTGACTTTGAGCCATCCTGTATGCAGCCTCCATGTTGGTGCCCCACTCATGCCAGTTGTTCAGATTCACCTATAACAATCAATTTTGTCTTACTGATTTTGGGGTGCAGTTGGTTTAATTTTCACCATTCAACACAGTCTGTGCATGCTCCCCAACCAACAGAGTCCTCCACAAGTGTCTTATATTAATTTTCCTGCCCTCCAGTTTTTTTCCCAGATTAAATGATTTGGTGTTGTTAGGTCTCTATGACAGAGTTTTTTAAACCATGGGTCACGGGTTGCTGTTGGTGGGTCACGATTCAATGTTGTATTTAATGTGAATGGGTCATGTATGGTTTGATGATCAGCTGCAATTCTCCAAGGGGAACCCCCGCTCCTGCTATAACAATCATCAAGAAAGGACAAACTAGGGTCGTGACAAAAAAAAAAAGAATTAAGAAACCCTGGTCTATGAAATACAATGCACTAGAGAAGTCAAAAAACAATGTCCGTTTCTTCAAATAGAAATATGCTTCATTTAACTGACAGATGACCGCATCCTCCACCCCTATGTGGTCCTGATTGAAAAATTACAAAGGGTCCGGTGCTGTTCTGAGCATGTGGTTGCAAATGAGCCAACATTATCTTTTTCAGTGTCCTAATAAAGTGTGAGGTCGGAACCACTAGGTTGGTAGTCATTTAAGACTTTTGGCTGCACCGTCTTGGGAACTAGTACCACAATACAGCTGAAACCTTTTGTAGGATCAGATTCATATAGAAGATATTCTGAAAAACTATATACAGTTGCCTGACCCACTCCTTCAGTACCTTTGGGTTAACGCCATTAGGGCCAGCCCCTTTGATTTGACTAGTTTTCATAGTTCTTTTTTCACCTGATCCACTTTGGTCAGTCATCAGTTGCTAGGAGGCTTGCAGAATGGTGAATGTAAGTCATTGAGGGTGAATACATTTGCAGTTTGTATGCAGAATTGTGAATGGAAAGTCAGATGGAGTGAAGGGTATTTGGGCAGTGGTACATGGTCTTGAAGTGTAAAGTGGATTGGAGTGGAGGCGCAAGGGCAGTTGATACCCACAGATTTTCCAGGAACCTGGGTTGGTAGACTGTGGGCAGAAAGGCCACAGTCAAACCTGTTAAAGAATTGATTTACCGTATTTTTTGCTCCATATGACGCACTTTTTTTTTCTCCCAAAAGAAGGGTGGAAATGTCTGTGTGTCTTATGGAGCGAATATTGCGTCACAGACCATGATGTGTATTACCTGACAAAAGTCAACATCCAGGGGTAGAGGGCGACAATCAGCTGTTAATGGCGACAAAACTCACCGTTACGTTACAGGCATTCCCGCTCTACTTGGAGAAATGTTAGACTCATTGACTCGGCATCTAATCCTTGCGTGTGCTTGAGTTACGAAATGTAAACAAAGGCAAGATGGCATCGACATCTCACAAGGGAGCGAAGCGAGTGCAGAAAACAAAATATTCAGCAGACGATGTTTTGCGCATTATCGCTGAGTCGGACTCTGATTTTTCAGAATCTGATTTTGTTGAGAGTGATCAGGAGATCGAGCAAGAGAGTGAGGAACTAGCATCAGCTGATCGGACACCAGCCAATGCCGCCCCAGCTGAGCGCATTCGCGTAGCAGATGCACCTACAGCAAGGTTCGTGTGACATTGATCCGTGGGAGCCAAACTGGCTACCGGACTTCACAAGACAGCATGCCTTGCTGTTGGATTCAACAGATTACCAGCCACTGGACTACTTCAGGCTGCTCGTTCCTGATGCTGCTTTTCAGCTACTGTCAGACGAGACAAACAGGTGTGCAGAGCAATTTTTTGAATCGCAGGCTGCGCTTGCACCACATTTTCATTTTTCAAAGTGGAAACCCATAACAAAAGACGAGATGAAGGGCTTTGTGGCATAACAAATAGAGATGGGACTAGACTGGCGATATAACTTCAGGGAGCATTGGTCCAAACGTGCTTTGTCCCCTTGGTGGCTTTGGACAGGTTATACCGTATGATAGGTATGTGCTTCTGCAAAGTGATTGTTTGCAACTGAGCTTCAAAAATTCTGACACTAGTGATGAGGAGTTCTTGGGGTTTCCAGAAAACTAGCAGAGTGCCTGAACCTTAAAGTCTCTCCTCATTTGTTAATGACAGTGATGATGGTTCTTAATACCGCTGTTGACTTTACATGGTTGAAATATTATTCTGCTGTATTTTATTAAATATATTAGTACACCATTTGGTTCAGAATATTTTTTTTCTTGTTTTCCTCCTCTAAACCTAGGTGTGTCTTAAGAAGCGAAAAATATAGTAACTCATTAGCCCTTGTAGGTACCACTCCAAACACTAGGTAAAAGTTCAGTTATTATTTATTTTATAATAATTACGTGCACAAAGCACCCTCCACTCTACACTACTCATATAATACAATAACCAATAAACAATCACCAATCCTCCTCTCCCAGACGCGTTGCCACCCTTCCACCTAGCTCAGCTCACTCGTCTGGGGTTTCCCAGAGTCCTTTATAGTCCCTGACCCGGAAGTGGTTCCAGCCCTGCAATCCATGAGTCCTCATCACTTCCGGGTCAGATTAAAAGTCCTTTTCTTCAACCCGGAAGCATGTCGTTCCTATCGGTCATGTGATCAGGACTCACTTCCGGGTTATAGGGCACGTAGCACTCTGTAAGCCTCCCTACAGCGGCTCCTGGTGGTCCCCATGGTATCCAGCAGGGTTGTTTATAAAAACTACAATGTCCATAAGGCCCTGCTGGAATTCGGGGAACTTCCATGCTGCTGGGAGGGCTCCATCTGGCCGCCTGGAGGTGTGGACCGGAATATTTGGCCAGCCATCCCTCACACCCTCTCCACACTTCTCACATCAGATCTGCAATCAGACTGAGACATTTGACAAATCCAATTGAGAATTGTTCAAATTCTGGGCCAATGTACATGTCATTTTCTTATATGTACTAAAGCACTTGCAGTTTGTAAAAAAGAATGAGAAATGTGATTCTGTTGTGCACAATTGACTTTGTGTTTAGGAGAAAGTCGCATGTTTTGACAACTTAGTGTTATTAGAGAACTAGCCCAAAGCAACTGAGAAAAACTGTAACGCTAATAGGTTATTCATGTCACAGTCTAAAAAGTCAAACAATGAAAAAGAAAAAAAAAGGTCAGTCAGTTCATGGCTATTTATTCTTCAGTGTCAGGTTAAATTTCATATACATTTATCAAAACAACTTGGAAGAATGCTAAGGTTAAAACCAAACAAGTTGTTCTTTTGTTGTCCTGGAGTTTTCTTAAATTCTACAATTAATAACCGACACAGGGAAAATAAGATACTTTTTGTATTGCAGTTAAATTATTTGTGTTTAATTAGTTCTTTTTCTGCCCACACACAATCTTTTGCGTTTTATCCATCCGTTTTCAAAACAGCTTAATGCAATTTAAAGACTAGATTTTTCATTGTTCCTTTTTCTTCCTAAATCTATATTTTTCTTTTCTTTTTTTTGATTTTATCGATTTTATTGAAATCACACAACATTTCATACAAATAAATAAATTTTCACAAAAATAGGATCGAAAACAAATGAGAAAGACAGCATGGCCTGCAGAGTAAAACTTAAAGCTAACAAAAATAATTAAATGGATAAATTAATAAATGAATAAAGATAAATGAGGAGAGAATCTGCTTCCTTAGTGGTTTAAAAGCTTATTCTAAAATTTTATTGATTAGATCCTGCCAGGTTTTTATTTTCTTTACAAGCAAATATCTATTAAGGAAGCTCTGCTCTTCTCCATGCTTATACAAGCTGGTGTGTGCTCACCACAGTGGCATCATTAATAATAATAATAATATTTTGTTTATTCGTAGGCACCTTTCTGAACACTCAAGGACACCGAACAATAGATAAAACAAACATCATAAACAAAACTAAAATACAAAATTTAAAATCAAACAGAGCAATTGTAGTCAAAGAGAGAAAGCAGTCTTAAACAAATTAATTTTAAGTTTAGATTTGAAAAGTGAGAATGATTCAATATTTCTAAGCTCAGATGGCAGTGAGTTCCAGACCTGGGAAGCAGACTGACTGAATGCTGTGCCCCCCATGGTGGTAAGATGGATGAAGGGGACAGTCAAGTGGATGGAGGAAGAGGATCTAAGGGTGCGAGAGGGAATTGTGGAAGAGGAGGTCAGACAGATATGGAGGGGTGAGGTTGTGGAGAGCCTTAAAAGTTAACAGAAGAATTTTGAATTGAATGCAGAACTTAACTGGAAGCCAGTGAAGCTGCTGCAGGACAGGAGTGGTATGGTGAGTAGAGGGGGTTCTAGTAATGATGCGGGCAGCTGAATTCTGGACCAGTTGAAGCTTATAAAAAGATTTGTGAGAAAGACCAAAGAAAAGGGAATTACAATAACCGAGATGAGAAGTGACAAGGCTATGAACAAGGATGGCAGTGGTGTGGGGAGTGAGGGAGGGGTGAATACGATTAATGTTACGCAATTGGAAATATGGAGTCCGGGAGATGTTATTGATGTGGGACTGAAAAGATAAGAGTACTGTCAAGGATGACACCCAGACTCTTAACCTGGGGGGAATGGGGAGACACACTATGCTACAAATAGTGTAAAATACACACAATCCTTAAAAACAGAAAACTAAATGTTTAAACTCACTAAAACCAAGAAAAATATGGGTGTATACCTAGAAACAGACACTTTTGACAAATATAGAATTATTATGTAACATTCACAATCCCATTCCATGCAATTCATGATTACAGGGGGGCAAAATCTCTCCTGGCTTCATCAGGCACAAGGCAGTGCTGCATGGAACAAACAATGGCTAGAGAGCCAGGCCATTGCAGAGCCCATTCCTGCACACATCTCCTCTTACGCTCATAAACAGCCAATTTAGAATCTCCAATTAACTTAACCTGTAGGGATATTGGAGGACTGCGGTGGGTTGGCACCCTGCCGGGGATTGGTTCCTGCCTTGTGCCCTGTGTTGGCTGGGATTGGCTCCTGCAGACCTCCGTGACCCTGTAGTTAGGAGTATAGCGGGTTGGAAAATGGATGGATGGATGGATATTGGAGGAAAACAAGAGTAGCTTAAAAAACTCCAGACAGACTGTGAACCCAGAATCCCTGAAGGCTCCATTGCTAACCAATGCACCACTGTATTATTATTAGCGAATAATTAATTTACTAATAATGTAAACATCAATTGTGCATCAGTCAATTCATAATAAATATTGTTTCCTGCAAACTCACTAGGTCTGCCTTTTCACAAAATATGAAAAAACTGGCAGTATGTGGATATATAATTATATATGCATTTTGTATGTGGATAATCTGAGAGGCTCTGGGTGTGTTTAAGCCTTCTAAGGTCTTAATTTGGAAAATTGTACACCCTGACATCTGGAATAGTTCAGAATTTACTCTAATATATTATCCATATTATCCTTATCTGAAAGTTTTTTTAGGACTTGGTTTGGCCTTACCTCATGCACAGCACAGTGGAGGTTAGAACCTCTTCATCTGTTCTTCTAGGATTCAGCTGGAAAGGTTTAGTGTTTGGCCAGTTGAATGTGTAACTTCTGCACCTGCTTGGCCAACTGTTAATGGATGTCTGCTTTAGTCCTTGGTTACATCGAACATTCTTAACCTTACAATTTGTGCCAGATTTTGCCATTTTAGAAATAAGAAAAAAAGAGCTATGGATGAGCACTAATGCAGCCATCAGCAGGTCTCCGTCAACATTATGTCTTAATCTAGCTGAGGATCTGGGGTTATCATATAATGCCATAGACCAGGGGTTCTCAAAGTCGGTCCTGGGGGCCCACTGTGGCTTCAGGTTTTTGTTCCAGCCAGATTCATAACTAGTGACAACACCTGATAACACCAATCTCAAGTAATTAGCTAAGGGTTGCCAACTCCAGTCCTGGAGAACCACCGTGGCTGCAAGGTTTTCATTCTAACCCTTTTCTTAATGAGTGACCTGTTTTTGCTGCTAATTAACTTCTTTTGAATTCATTTTAATTGACTTGCGCTTGAAGACTCAGACCCCCTAATTGTTTCATTTTCCTTAATTAGCAGCCAAACAGTAATGAGACACAAAATGAGCCAAAACAACTGGTGTCCAAAGTACAATATCTGAAAATAAAAGAAAAATGAAGGTCTTAGGAATGTTGATCTCCTCAGGTCCCCAAAACATTTTAATAGAGCTGTTAGAAAAGAGAAAATTAACGATTTCAGAAATGTCTGCTAATGCACAATGAGAGCAGCAACAAGCCATGAAATTAAAGAACAGGTTTAATTAACAATGAGACTCGGCACCTATTTAAGCAACTGCTTGAAGTGAAATTGGTTGAAGTTTGAGGCCCTGACTTACTTGGTCTTCTCTTCTCATTTCATTTCTGTTTGGGCGCCATTTAAGGAAAGAAATCAAGCAGAGGAACGATGAAGAAATATCAGGGGAACAGATCTTAAAAAAGCATTTCAATTAAAATGAATTCACAAGAAGTTAATTAGCAGCACAAACAGGGCACTCATTAAAAAAAAGGGTTAGAATGAAAGCCTGCAGCCACGGTGGTCCTCCAGGACCGGACTTGGCGAACCCTGAATTAGCTGGTATTTTTTTCTCTTCTCTTATGCTACATTAAGAAAGAAAGCATTGCAGCATGATTTTTACATTTATAAGACATTTAGGAATATTTCCATTTTTGCTATAGATTTAAATGCTTAACCTTCTTTTGTTGATTTTATTATGTTTCACCCTTTCTCTGTGTAGTTTGCTCCATTCATTGTATCTTAATAATGACAACCAGCAGAGCAGCCAGGCAAATAACACTGAATAATTAAAGGCTGCAACTACTTTAGCATTAGACCCACTAATTAGAAAATAATGGATTAATTAAACAATTAGAATTCCTGGCAAAAAATAGATTGAAGATATTGTTAAAAAGAAAAAAAAAACATTATTCCCAGATAACTGCTTGGTACATTTTAATATATATACTGTGTGTATATATATATATATATATATATATATATAAAATCTCTATGTGTGTCCAGGTGTCCGTGTGTGGGTGTCTTCTGGTGAAGTGCGCATGCGCAGGGCACGGTGCGATGCGTGATATTACTGTCAGAGAAACTTACAGGCGTTTTACGGAAATACAAACCAGTATTACTGCGAGAGGAAATTAAAGGTACACAATACAGTGACGCATATTACAGCCACATACAAGCCAGTATTACTGTCAGAGGAGATTAAAGGCATATTACTGACGCACATGCCTGTATTACCACCAGAGAAAATTAAAGGTATATTATGGACGTACAAGCCAGCGGACGTACAAGACAGTATTACTGTCACAGAAAATTAAAGGTATATTATGGACGTACAAGCCAGCGGACGTACAAGATGGTATCCTTCAATAAGGGCGCGCACAAAAAGGCGAGCCTCAAAAGGGTGACCTCAATTGGGCGCAGCGAATAAAGGCACGCGAAAATAAAGATCTGCACCTTTGTTGTTCTTCACATATTCCAGAGCCATTTGAACTAGATTATCTACGAACGCCTTTATTCGCCGCGCTCAATTGAGGTCGCCCTTTTGAAGCTCGCCATTTTGTGCGCGCCCTTATTGAATAGAGCCGTACAAGACAGTGTTACTGTCACAGAAAATTAAAGACACACAATACACAGCGGCAGCCCATGAAGAACGGTCAGCTCGGCAAGTAAACATCAACAAAAGAGGCTGAAAGAAAGAAAAATACGACCAACAAAAAGAATGAGGTCAAAGTCCCTTGCCATTTAATATAGCCTGTTCCTACTAATGTTTATGCACTACTGTTCTAGGGCCCGTTATTGTAACGGGTCAAATGACTAGTATATATATATATATATAGTCTGAAACACAATCTGATTGTGTGGGTGGTTACATGAATGTAATTACTCCGATCTCCAGCGCCTCTGACGCTGATGTCCGAGGTTCAATCCCCATAAGGAGTGCAGTAGAGTGTGTACGCCTGATGAGCCCAAATAAGGGCAAAACACATGTAGCGTACTCTTTGCATTATTTGACAGTAAACTATGTTTTTTATATATAATATATATATATAATTACCAAACTTAGTTTTCTAATTTCTACATTTTTCCTAAAACACAGAATCTGTGAAATAACAGTTCACTTAATTAGCCCAGGAGTCCAATTAAAAACAGAAGCTGGTTAGAACAAAGACCTGCAGCCACAGTGGGCCCCCAGGACTGACACTGAGAACCCCTGCCATAGACTACAGAGGTGCAATGGTGGCCACAGGTTGACCAAGGTCAAATATGCTCTTCTATACTATCTACCTCCAAACTGTATATCAAGAACAGATATGTCACATTGGGTGCCATCTCAAATACTGTCCGCCTGTGTTCCTGTTTGTACGAATCATAATTGGGGTTTATCAGGGTAGGGTCTGGCTCGACAGTACTAGGTGAAGCCTGGAAATCACCTTGGACAGCATGCCAGTTCATTATACTGTAAGGACAACTTAAACTCTTACACTCACACAGTTCCAATTTTGATTCACCAATTAAGCTAACCAGCTTGTCTTTAGGGATATGGGGGTGAGAAACCGATGCAGAAATGAGAAGAACATCCAAAATCCACACAGAATATGAGCAAGTGTGAGAATCATACCCAGGTCCAGCAAACCTTATGTGTACAAAATTATTAGCAATAATCTTGTGCATACTGTATCTGTGATGGAGAGATGGATGGAAAACACTTTTAGTATGGCCACTGAACATTACAAGCATCAGATATATGACGATATTTAGCTGTCCTTCTGACAGTAAGTCAAACCTTTGTAAATAAAGCTTTTTTTATCTAAATATTTTTCAGATATAAGCAAGAGCATATTCAGTGTATCCATGAAATGCTCAGTTAAAGAAACCTGTGTGCTATTTTCTGTAAATCTCTAGAATTCCCAGTGTCTTAATAAATCCGGGTGGCATAGTCGGATATTTTAACAGTGTCTAGGTTAGGTTACCTGTAAGTGTGACCAGACACCTGCCACAGTATTATCTTCTGTATAAATGTTTTTAATAAAGGTGATGGAAGATGAGTCTTTTCAAGTCTGGGTGTGAAGTTGCGTCAGATTGTTTTTCGATCTGCAGAGGTCTTGCCAGTTTCTTTGGTTTCTTCTCCTTCTCTGCTCTCCTTACTTTTCTCTCTCCTGCTCTCCTCTGCCTTTTCTTCTTTTTTTGTGCATCATGCATTCCAAATTTAAAGGCCTCATTTCATATTGAATTAAGAAGGAATTACAAGAATAAGCAATAAGTATTTGCCACCTAATCCCTAATCACCCCGGGATAATAAATTACAAAAAGTATTTCAAACAATCTGTTTTTTGTTTTATTTTAAAGGAATGATCTAAAAGATACAACGTTTAAATCAGTAAAGATACAGAACTTAAAATCAATCCATACAAGCAATTACAAATATGCACAGAACATGTTTAAAATGGGATTAAAGAGTCCAGATTTTAAAGGTTTAAGGAATCTCTGTTTAAATAAAGTCAAAAGGTTTGGGTCTTCTGATTGCTGGCTCTTTACTCAGATGTCATTAATGCTGGCAGGTTAATCAATGTTAGTTCACACAATTCACATTTTGACTTGTATTTGCAGTCCAGGTCATGACAGGTCAGGTTGGGGAGCATGCACTGGTACAGTGCGTTGCTGCACCAACCATATGATGAAACTGCTCAGGATCCTGGTTGGCAACTCTCCAGGCAGACACGCGGTCCAGTCCCACCATCCAGAAATGACCCTCTATCTGCTGCAGCCAGGTATTACATGGACGTCTCCTTGGCCTGGTCCAGCCACTCAGGTCCTCAACAATGAGTGTCCTGTGAGCTGATCATCCTCTGCGAACTGCGCCACATGGCCATAGTGCCGTAACTGACGCTCCCTCACAATGCAGCTAATGTGCCTCTTTCAGGACTCCATAAACAACACAAAGTCAAACCCGCGGTACCCAAGGATTCTCCAAAGAGACACAGTACTGAAGGAGTGCAGTCTTTGTCTCCGGTCACTGGATAGCGTTCATGTCTCACAACCATATAACAAGACAGGAAGCACCAGGACTCTAAAGACTTGGACCTTGGTCCTTTTGCAGAGATATCAGGAGCGCCACACCCCCCTTTCTAGTGACCTCATGACCCATGCTCTCCCATAGGAAGAGTCACCAGAGACTTGAATGTCACTGCCAAGGTAGGTAAACACCTCAATAAGGTTGACACTCTGTCTGCAAGTTCTTATTTTATATATTATTTACAGGACAACTCAGTATTGTGAGTTTTGAACATTAAAATCTTCTTGTGGCATATTTTTATACCAATACACACAGACAGCAATGGGATGATTTTGCCTACCTGTGGGTGAGCATGGAACTCTATAGAGCAATGTTGCCGTTTCATACTTTTGTGAAAACCTTTTTATGCTAATTAAATTATAACACCCTTTTCTTTCCAGTCTGTTCTTGGTCATAAGAAGAAAGATGCTAATTGTCTCCTCAGCAACCATTCCCACATTTGTAAGCATACAATTTGGGTTGCTGGCTAAACTCTATCAATTAATGTCTTTTATATGAAAGCCACTTTGTCCCTTCCATTAACCTTAGGCTGGCAAAAAAATCATCTTTCTTGGCAAACACCAGTTTCTCCGAGTCTCTGCTGCATGTTTAGTCCCAGTAAATGCTTAGTCCTTGTTTATGCTATTGTGCTCCTCCTATTAATGGAGTCCAGAATTGCTTGCTTTCAGGTGTCTGTTTGTGGTAAAATCACTGGCTGCCTTCTTATGTAAATCATATTTCTATTTCTGTAGTAAGAAGGGAAGCTAACAGCTTTTAAAATCTTCTTCTTCTTCTTTTGGCTGCTCCCGTTATGGGTTGCCACAGCGGATCATCTTCTTCCATATCTTTCTGTCCTCTGCATCTTGTTCTGTTACACCATCACCTTCATGCCCTCTCTCAGCACATCCATAAACCTCCTCTTAGGCCTTCCTCTTTTCCTCTTCCCTGGCAGCTCTATCCTTAGCATTCTTCTCCCAATATACTCAGCATCTCTCCTCTGCACATCTCCAAACCAACGCAATCTCACCTCTCTGACTTTGTCTCCCAACCGTCTAACTTGAGCTGACCCTTTAATGTACTCATTTCTAATCCTATCCATCCTTATCACAGCCAATGCAGATCTTAGCATCTTTAACTCTGCCACCTCTAGCTCTGTCTCCTGCTTTCTGGTCTGTGCCACCGTCTGCAATCCATATAACATAGCTGGTCTCACTACCGTGCTGTAGACCTTCTCTTTCACTCTTGCTGATACCCGTCTGTCACAAATCACTCCTGACACTCTTCTCCACCCATTCCACCCTGCCTGCACTCTCTTCTTCACCTCTCTTCCACAATCCCTATTACTCTGTAATGTTGATCCCAAGTATTTAAACTCATCCATCTTCGCCATCTCTACTCCCTGCATTCTCACCATTCCACTGACATCCCTCTCATTTACACACATGAATTCTGTCTTGTTCCTACTGACCTTCATTCCTCTCCTCTCTAGAGCATTTCTCCACCTCTCCAGGGTCTCCTCAACCTGCTCCCTACTCTCACTACAGATCACAATGTCATCAGCAAACATCATAGTCCACGGGGACTCCTGTCTAATCTTGTCTGTCAACCTGTCCATCACATTTGCAAATAAGAAAGGACTCAGAGCCGATCTGTGATGTAATCCCACCTCCACCTTGAATGCATCCGTCACTCCTACCACAGACCTCACCACAGTCGCACTTTCCTCGTACATATCCTGTACAGATCTCTTACATACTTCTCTGCCACTCCCGACTTCCTCATACCACAGCTCCTCTTGAGGCACCCTGTCATATGCTTTCTCTAGGTCCACAAAGATGCAATGCAACTCCTTCTGGCCTTCTCTAAAGTTCTCCATCAACACCCACAGAGCAAACATCGCATCTGTGGTGCTCTTTCTTGGCATAAAACCATACTTTTAAAGCTTTTTTTAAGCTTTTAAAATATTTTATGATATTTATATAATAAGGCCTTACATATACAATACATATGTCATTTTTGTGTAATATCAGGCTGTGTATATGTGTAATGGTTCTTTTTGTTTTCAGACCGCAGTGTAATATTGATTATTGATTTATCTGTGCCTACATCATCAAAGCCGGAAAATTCTCCTGTTTCACAAGTATGCATGTATTGTGCAGGGAAATAGATCTGTGCTGCCATCTGTTCACCCGTCAAAATCACCCCTTAATGTGTACAAGCAGATCGAGCTCTTCATTCAGCCCGCTGACCGAGCTGTACATGAAGGGATTTCATTTTATGCTGTCATGAAAGTCTTGGACTTTAAAAAGTTAACCCTCCAGACTTTACAGTTACAGTGTGTATGAATTTCTTAAATCATTTTTCTAGTTCTTAATTATTTGTTAAATTCTCAAATCCTGACTGCAGCTTTCTTTACATCACCTTCTGCTTTTGAGTGCCTGCCTGTTTTTTTATAGCATTTTTGCAAGGTTATCCCTACTGATATGCCCTTGCTATTTACTGTAACTGTCTAGTGTTTCCATCAATAAAGCTCAAAGCCATGAGGTGTTAGCCTGACGATTCCTTTTATTTTTTTTGTTGGTTTCAGGATACAGTTCATGTTTAGGAGTTATGAATAGGAATAAAGAATTAAATACGTTATATTTTCTCTTAGTTCACTAATAAATATTGCACATCCCACTGCTTTTCAAAACAAACCTCATCTTATGTGTTGTATCCAATGGGGGCGCATGCATCCTGGGAAATTGTTTTTTTAAAATTACAGCTTAGTAGCTTCTCAGTAACCATGGCAGAGATATTAAGACAAGAGAATATGGTATAAAAGGAAGGAGAGAGTAGACTTGCTGTAAAATACAGCCTTCTCTCTTAATATACAGTGTATTTTATAATATACTAGGGAGCTCTGCCCCCTGCTCGCTTCGCTCACCCACCCCCGGGTTTGGTTAACCAGATATACAGTTTAAAGAGATTGTTATTTTCATGGGAATTATTACATATGCATTATTTTCACTTTTAATTTAGTAAAAACAAAATTTGGAATTACCTTTTCTTTAAGATCGCATTAAATTTTGATTGGACTTACATCATGACAACGCAACGTATAACTGCCTGTGAGTGAATATTGTTTCTTTCTCTCTAATAAATAAAATGACTTTTTCATATGTTTGTCCATGCTCTTTCTTCTTTGCTTGGTCGTTGACGTGTCATCTAGAACGTATAAAATTATTGTCCTGATAAAATTTATAAGAGAGCGCAGGACACATGACTGAGGTGTTTCCTTAAGAGGTATTAGCTCTCTGGAAAAGTGCTCTTTTCAATTGCGGCGTTTTAATTAAACTGAATTTAAATAATTATAAATAAAAAGGTATTATCCCCCTTCAGCATGCAATAAGATGGTTACAAGATTTACATGAGAAGTATTAGGATAATTTAGCTCTTTATTGATGGGTTCACGCGGTATTACAAACGGGAAGCTTATGACAGACGTATCAAGCATGTGGGTATCTTGACCTACGCAGTCTGCCATCTTTCGTCACCACGCTGAAAGGATTTTAACCGGACGGAAGACATAATCTTCTGCCCGGCCTCGGACGGAAGACATACTCTTCCGCCCGGCAGCTTCAAAGTGTTAGCCGTAGGTCCATCCTTATATTCTGGTCGCTCCATGTGCAGGCTGTTGGCTGTGGATCCAAACAAGGACAGGAAAGGACTCAAATCCCACCTTCAAAAATACAGGAATAGCACAATGCCTACATGCAGTTCTCATTCTCCCAACAAGGCAAGAGAATGGTGTGCTGACAGAAGACAGAAATATACTAGTCTGTCTTTAGGCTGACTATTCAATTCTCCAGTTGTCTTTTTGGCTCTCTAGTCCTGTGCTTGGCTCGGCAATTCTAAATGCTGATGCTGTGCCCCTGTGTAACATATTTGGTCTGCCTGTATGAATGAGTCTATAACAGTGGGCACAGAGAACAGTGACATAAAACTTAATAATAAAACATATTATAACATGAGGTTAGATGACCGTGGTCTTGTTTGAAAATGGTTGTAAGTAGGGCGTGACTTGAAAGAATCTAATGGCAAAAGTCACCATCTCGTGGGACTTGCTTCCAAAGGTTCGTAAGTATGGCGTGACTTGAAAGAATCTCATGTTAAAAGTCTCCGTCTCACTGGACTTCATACCGTGGCAACATTTTTGGAATCATTTAGTTTTCGCTGGCAACACTAATTAGACGATTTACAAGTCTCCAACTTAAAGTTGAAATCCGAATAATATATTCGATCTCTTTTCGCTTTTCCGTTATTTCACCGAGTAATAATTTCTGTTTGTTTGCGCTAATGCGATCTTTCCTATCCTTTTTTTTGAGACTTTTGAATTTTCTTACTTCCATTATCGCTAACCTGCTCTGCATGTGTACTGCGCCTCGTCTCACGGGATGTGTGTCTCTCCAAGAAAATCACGTCTCGTCTCTTTCCAAGATTTTTTTTATAATAGACAGATATGTACACACAGCTGAAGGGAAGCCATAGTGACAATACAATTGTCTTACATTTCTTCAGCAGACAACTGGCAATTGTTGTCCATCTTCGGAGGACACAGAGACATTTCTCTTAGGCACAGACATCCATTTGCGCAAAACTGGCTCTTGGCTCCCCATTTTCCACTATTTAATATTATATTCTGTATGGATTAGGCTCTGTTCTACCAATTTAGCACATTCAGTGACTATTTGCATGTTATTCTGACCAGTGCTATGTATACATTAGGCTCTTCTCCACCTTCTTCCATTATCTGTCACTACATGCTGTCACCTTCTTCTGTCACAATGGGACAGTGTACTCGCTCTAATCACCTGAAGTCTTTAAGGTTCCTTTTCACAGTCCTCATATTGTCAGAGCTTCCAGGAAAAGTCTTCAGCGTTTAGCAAGTCATATGCAGTATACTGCAGAAATATATGTGTGTATGTATGCATGCTAAACATAAGTACATCAGGCTCGCAGATCACAGACGTGCATTGGTCATTTAGCTAAATGTGTATGTTATAAAGTCTGCTGGATTTTGTTTAAAACTTTCCCATAGGTCAGCCTTTAAATATTTGACTTTCACAGCAATAAAGTTGTTAATATTGTACATAAGAAAAAATTTAAGCAATATGTATGTTACAAAACTGTATAAAACAAATAAATAAACATTCCCAGTTATTTTTATGGAACATCATTGATCATAAAATTAATAGAGTAGTTTTAAGAATAAAAATGTATATTGTTGTAGTTACTTTTTAGTATAAATGGTTTGTCTCACATTGAAGTGAAAAAATCTATGTATATTAAAGTCAATTTACAGTATATGTGTATGTGTATGTATGTATGTATGTTCCAGCATCACTTACGAATGGCTGGAGCGATTTTCATGAAACTTGGTACACATGTTTCTCATTGGTCGACTAAAAATACTGTAGGGTAAAATCAACCCTAACCCCCACCCCCTTCTGGGTAGGGTGGGGGGTGATCATCCAGTTGACACTCGGAACGACTACCAGAGGGCGAACTGGAGGTGACTGCCAGCATTCTTTATGTTTGAGCCCCACCACCGCGTTCCTGTTGCTTTTGAAATTAAATAGAGTTGGTCGGTTCAACTGGATGATAACATGTATGCAAGACAGCAAGACAAGCACATTAATGAGTCTTCATTGTTTGTTCATTTATGTTTATTTTTAAAGTTGTTTTTTTTTTTTTAATTATATTTTTCTCTAACAATGAAAAAAAAAAACTATTTATTTTCCTCCCGGTTAACACTGGCTGTTTCCGCTAGTAAAATGATAAAAGATAAGAAAAGCAAATAATTTTGTAATACTTATCATTTTAATCTTTCTTTAAAATGTCCTTCATAGTTTTATGTTTTGTAGCAGTTCCTCGCTTTTTTGCCACAATGTCTTCATCAAAATGTTGCCAGGTGTAGTGTTTCTCTGCTGTTCAATATCCAAAAGTGTTGTTTCAATGGCATTTGTTCCATCTGTATGAGAAATCCTGGGTGGATTTTCTCTGCAGTATTCAGAGCAAAGCTTTAATGAATTATTATGAAAACCAATTATTACACTTACAGGTTTGCCTC
Organism: Erpetoichthys calabaricus; assembly: GCF_900747795.2. Classification (NCBI taxonomy): domain Eukaryota; kingdom Metazoa; phylum Chordata; class Cladistia; order Polypteriformes; family Polypteridae; genus Erpetoichthys; species Erpetoichthys calabaricus. Next base: position 14,734,902 of record NC_041397.2, read on the forward strand.
AGATAATGCAGAACCTCGGTTAATCAAGACATGGATCATCGGGTTTCTGTTGTATCTTATTAGTATTTTAAACAGAGTTTTATGCGTATGTCGAAAGTCAATATTGTCTCTGAAATATCAATCTAAAAAAAATGAGCTGAACACAATTAATGTTTTTGTGGGAGAACTACTATTATATCAATGATCAAGTGCTTAAGGAGGATAGTGAGTACAGATATAAACCCTTGACGCATATTTTTAGGAAGTCACTGCACCCTAGGGAAATTCCGATATACCTGAAAATTCCATTGCATGAAAAGGGTGACTGGGCAGATCCAAGCAACTACAGGCCAGTAAACTTAACATGGAATTATTAAGGATAAGATTGAGCAACACATGGCAAGGGCAGGAGTTTTACTGAACAGACTGCCTGGGGTCAGATGAGGGATATCATGTTTTACTGACATTCTGGAATTCTTTGAGGATGCAACAAAAGTATATAATCGAAGTGCAGCATATGTTTGGACCTTCAGAAAACATTTGATAAGGTGATACATGAGAAGTTGGGCATCAAAGTAAAAGAAGTGGGAGTTCAGGGTGATGTGTGTTGATGGGTGCAGAATTGGCTCAGACACAGCAAGCAGAGGCTGATGGTATGAGGAACCTTATCAGAATTGGGTGATGTTAAGAGTGGCGTCCAGCAGAAGTCAGTGCTAGGGCCGCCGCTATTTTTAATATATACCGGGGACGTTCAAAAAGTATCTGCACTTTTTTTAACTCTGTTTATTAAGAATTTCCATCCATCCATCCATCATTCAACCCACCATATCCTAACTACAGGGTCACAGGGGTCTGCTGGAGCCAATCCCAGCCAACGCAGGGCGCAAGGCAGGAAACAAACCCCCGGCAGGTCGGCAGCCCACCGCAGGGCACACACACACACACACACACACAAACACATACCCACACACCAAGCACACACTAGGGACAATTTAGAATCGCCATGCCTAACCTGCATGTCTTTGGACTGTGGGATGAAAACGGAGCACCCGGAGGAAAGTCACGCAGACACGGAGTGAACATGCAAACTCCACGCAGGGAGGACCCGGGAAGCAAACCTGGGTCTCCTAACTGCGAGGCAGCAGCGCTACCCGCTGCGCCACCGTGCCGCCCCTTTGTGATGCAGTTTTCCCAGTCACATGACACTTGCAGACATGACCAATTACAATTCTCCCGTCTTTACCGTTTCCAATGAAAATATAAAAGTGTGGAAATTTTTGAATGTCCCTCGTATAAATGATTTAGAATGGAATACAAAGCAGATATAAAAGGCACAGAAGGCTAGAAAAAGTCCAGAGAAGAGCAACTAGGCTGATTCCAGGACTACAGGGGACAAGTTATGAAAGATTTAAAGAACTGAGTGTTTTCAGTTTAATCAAAAAAAGATTAAGAGGAGATATGATTAAAGTGTTTAAAATTATGAAGGGAATTAGGCCAGTGGTTTGAGACTGTGACTTTAAAGTGAGTTCATCAGGAACACGGGGAGACAGTTGGAAACTTGTTAACTTGTTTCAAACATTAGGAAGTTTTTCCGTAGAAATACCATAAATAATGGAATACGTTGCCAAGTGGTGTGTTAGACTTTAACTTTGAAAGTCCATAAATTCCTAGACTTGATGTTTTTTTTAGAAGAATTAAGAGGATAGGAGTGGCAAAGTTTATTGGGCTGAATGGCCTGTTCTCATCTAGATTGTTCTAATGTTACACAAAAAAGATATACAAATTTAAATTAAAAATATCACAAGGTAAGTGAACATTGGAATCTGATAATCAATTTTTAAAGGTCTATAAAGTAAAGAATATGAATGACCAGAGCATATGATGAATGAAACAGATTCCTCACTTTATGCAGAGAAAATATTAAAATATAGTATCGAGAGATATTTGACACCATGCAAAGGCTTCCAAATGCTAAAAAATATAACAGGCGTCATCTTTGAAGTGGGCTAATGGGCTTTTAATCTGGCCATCCCTCAACCATACAAATGAATGATCAAGTTTTACATTTTTTAAAAACTATGCAGTAACAAATCCTAATGGAATGACCCTTCCCTTCTTTCACAAAACACCCAATCACTGTCATTTTCGAGTGCTCTTTCCACATCGCATTGCTATATGGTTGCGAGACATGGACACTATCCAGTGACCTGAGACGAAGACTGGACTCCTTTGGTACTGTGTCTCTCCGGAAAATCCTTGGGTACCGTTGGTTTGACTTTGTGTTGCTCATGGAGTCCTGAATGAGGCACATTACCTGCATTGTGAGGGAGCGTCAGTTACGGCACTACAGCCATGTGGCGCATTTCACCGACGGTGATCAGCTCGTAAGATCCTCATTGTTGGGGACCCGAGTGGCTGTACCAGGCCAAGTGGTCGCCCACGTAACACCTGGCTGCAGCAGATAGAGGGTCATTTCTGGAGGGTGGGACTGGACCGCGTGTCTGCCTGGGGGGTTGCCAACAGGGATCCCGAGTTGTTTTGTCGTGTAGTGGATGCGGAAATGCACTTTACCAGTGCATGCTCCCCAACTTGACTTGACGTGACTTTCCACATCGATATATCATATCAGTTACTCCTTACAATGTGACTCATCACCATCATTTAATCCTTACTCACATACCTCTTCTTCTTCATCATCATTTTTCTCCACTTCCCTGCCCTTCGTGACTCTAACCCACTCCATTTATCCAGGCTTGGGACCGGCACCAAGTTGAGCTGGTTTGCCAATCGGTGGCTAGATTCCTTACTCACGGCCTTTCAGCTATGAAACAGTCACATCCATTTGATCATTCAAATCTCATTCCTTTCCAGCTTTTTGTCACATTCTGACTTCTTTCTCCATCTCATTTAAATACACCACATAACTCCTCATACAACTTAAATAAACTTTTCTGCCTGATGGCTTCTTCATGAGTTAAATATGAAGGACAACTTAATCTTGCTTAACACAGAGTCCTTTCCCTTTATCCATATTCAGCATGCCATCTGGGTAAAATAGCCTTTCTATGTTCTCCATTCTATTATAATTGTCAGTATCTTCAGTTTTTATTAGTATCTGGCACCACTGTCATACACAACAAACAAGAGCTGTTCTTGATATCTGCAAATTACTCCTAAACCCACTTACTCTTTTAATGGCCCCTTACTAGCAGCCTATACACTCTTGGCCTTTTCTATATCTTCTGCCCCTTTGCTGCTGTTTGCCACCTTAGTCTTTGTTGTATTCAGACATTATAATTCTTGCCAGATTTCCACCTCAGTGTATTCTCTATTAATTCAACTTCAGTTTTTGCTATCAATGTACTTGTTAGAGAGACATGAGATCAGAGCCTCCTTGCCATTCGTTTGCATATTGTAACAGAGGCCTAAATTACAAGCTGGAAACTGGGCTTATAGCAAGCATAATTATTATTGTGCTCTTAATCCTGGTGTGTTCTGGGAAGTTTTAGAAGTAAAAGTGGATAGGTAATGAAGAAGGGGTGTGTAGGGAAGAATTCCAGTGTAGAATGTTGAAAGAATGATGGACGAATTGTTAGAAATGATGGAGGTGATTAAACAAAGAAGTGTGTTCACAGTGCATTCTGAAAGTATTCCTTCACTTTTGTAACATTTTGTTTTGTTGCAGGTGTATGCTTAAATCATTTCAATTATTTTTCCCCCATAACATGCAAACTTAATACCCCAGAACTGACAAAACAAAAACAGGATTTTAGAAACTTTTTTTAAGATTTATTAAAAAATATATTATTTATTATTTATTAAGGGCAGAGTGGTGGCTCTAATGCTAAGGATCTGCGCTGGTATCCCAAAGGTTGCCGGTTCGAATCTCCATCACTGCCAAAAGAGATGCTACTCTGCTGGGCCCTTGAGCAAGGCTCTTAACATTCAATTGCTCCAGGGGCGCTGTACAATGGCTGACCCTGCGCTCTGACCCCAAGGGGTATGCGAAAAACCAAGTAATTTCCTTCGGGATTAATAAAGTATAATAAAATAAACAAATAAAAAAAATATTCCATTGGCACAAATATTCATATGCTTTACTCAGAACTTCATTGAAGCCCTCTTGGGTCTGGAGTCCTCTTGGGTTTGATGTGACAACCATTGCTATATATGTTATATGCAGGAAACAACATGGAAAGAAAGTCATGCAAGAATGCTTAGGCAAAAAAATAATGGCTGGAAAGTGGGGTTGGTTTTGCCTTTGAATGTGAATAAATGTGGAAGAAGTTACATTGGAAATATATTAAAGAAGGAAATCATATCCTCACCTAGGACCTCTTTGAGTCAGAGCCCAGGCAGGAGGAAATACTGTATGTTCATTGTGTCTTTAATTTCTCTTCATGAAGAGGTAGCACGCTGTTCCAGCAGTCCACTAAGGGACATTGCCCTGAGAAAATGGTCACAGAACAAAGACAAAAGCTCATACTTATTGATAACTGAATTTACATAACAATGCTGCATTAATCTTGACATTTACTCTGATTGGTTTATTGTCTTACATCATCTAAATATTTACTTTGATTGGTTAAAAGACATGAGATATTTTCAGCAGAGAGCACAGCCATACCCAAAATAAAACTCTCATTCTACTACATTCATGACCTTCGATATTTCTCAAGTTCAGCTCTTATTCTTTAATGAAAACTGTGTATGTGACAACTGTCAGGTCTTACTGGTTTACATTGGCCAATTTTTTAAGCCACCGGGCTAGAACTGTCTGTCTCTTTACTTAACCCTTTCAATAGTCTCTTCATGCTAATTCTAAGACATGTGCTGTATATTTCTTTTTAACTAGGCAGCTTTGCCTCCTGCTCACTTCGCTCTCCAACCTCCAGGCCGGTGCTACACGTAAGCCACTTTGCAGTTCAGCAGCTTGCGAATGGGGATGCGGATGTACAATTTAAACAGATTGTTATTTTCATGTGAATTGTTACATATGCATAATAGAACTAACTATTTTACATTACAGCAAGTAATTAACCATGTCAAAAAATAGTAAAACGTAATAATTGGAAAGTAAATTATGTTTCATGTGGCGTTTGAGTTTTTTGTTGCATTATACGATTTCATTCTGTTTGGCTTCAGTAAAACATTTTTTTGAATTAACTGTAAATCAATATCACATTGAATTTTGATTCTGTGTTTGGCCTTACATCGTGACAACGCAATGTATAACTTCCCGTGAGAAAATTTTGTTTCTTTCTTTCTAATAAATAAACCAGCTTTTTGAATGTTTGTCTCTGTGATTTGTTAATTGTCTTTGCAAAATCTATTCTAATGGGAAACGGTTAACGTTTTAATACGAATGGCATGTCAAGATCTACTTTGCTGTCTAATGTTATCCGGGGAAGTTGTACTACATTACCTTTCTTGGATACATCCATCTTTCTACAGTAATTCAGCCGGTGGAACACCAGATGGTGTTAACGGTTGTAGTTATTCTTCAGAATACTGTAAGTTGATGTTTTCATCTTCCACACAATGACCACCAACTGTTTCAGCAAAGTCTATTAATACGCATTTCTCCAATTTGCCGTGTAACCGATCGACAATTTTCGTGTTAATTTGTTTAACTTCATCGTTTCTCAGTGCTAGGATTGCCCGTGTACTTATTTCTTCTGTTGATATCCCTTCGAGATGAAATTCATCAATAAGATTTGGATATAATACGTCTTCTTTATTTGGGAACTTAGAGTGAGGAAAATGTGAACATTTTTAAGAGCTGGGAAAGGAGGAAATATGTCTGAGAAAAGCATTCGCACGAATGAGATGTGAGTAGACTGTGTGCGTGTTTGAATATGGTTGAGAGTAGGGTGCAACTTGAAACAATCTCATGGCCAAAGTCTTGTTTCTTGAAAAAATCTCTCAAAAAAGTCTTGTCTCGTCGCAGGATTTTTTTATATAATAGAGAGATGTGTACTGCACTCAAAACGCTTCATTTACATAAAGCTATGTTACGCCTTGATGGTTCATTTTATCCTCTCACAATGCAGATAAACTGCAATAACAAAATAGCAGGGAGTTAGGAGGAAATTTGCAGTGGCTGGAATATACAATCACAGATATGATGGAAATGGTGTTCTGTGTCACCCAGATTAAGAAGTAAGCAAAAAAAAAAAAAAAAAAAAATTAATAAAACTTGAATCTTGTAGTGCAAGAAAGGATCATACTTATTAGTAAAGAGAAGCAACCAGTTGACTGACTTAATTTTTTATAACATCTGTCTATAATGAACACCATCCTCATCCTTTAACAAGTTCAGATCAATAGCTCAGTTGCCTTTGCTGATGTTTTGTTTACAGTGCATACAGTTTATATAACTTTGTAAGATTCTCAGAGGTAGTTGGGTGAGAAATTAACTCACAGCTTTCAAATTTAAAATCTAGTGACTTATCCCCTACATGTTAGAACAAATGTAATTTTATATGGAACTGTTCTGTAGTGCAAATATTCATATGGCAGAAATACGCAGATATAGTACAGATTTCTATATGTGTTTGCCATGACTGGAATGTAAGTAACATATTTAACTCATTTAGGGTGACATATTGAGTCAGAGGATGAGAAGGCCATGACAACATTGTACTATAAGGTCCATCACCTTATCCATTTTATGGCAAGCCAGATTATCATTTGGAGTTATCTTGAATTCATGTGAAAGTAACTTTAAATGCAACAAAAACATCTTGAAATTATTTAAAGATATCTTTATGAAATTGAAATAGAGATATCAATAAATAATTTACTGATATTTCAAAGAGATGCACTATTTTGCCAAAAGTATTGGGACACCCCTCCAAATCATTGAATTCAGGTGTTCCAGTCACTTCCATGGCCACAGGTGTATATACTCAAGCACCTCGGCATGCAGATGGGTTCTACAAACAGTTGTGAAAGAATGGGTCGATCTCAGGAGCTCAGTGAATTCAAGCCTGTTACCGTGATAGGATGCCACCTGTGCAATACGTCCATTTGTGAAATTTCCTCACTACTAAATATTCCATGGTCAACTGTTAGTGGTATTATAACAAAGTGGAAGCAATTGGGAACAACAGCAACTCAGCCACAAAGTGGTAGGCTACATAAAATCACAGAGTGGGGAAAGTGCATGCTTAGGCTCACAGTGTGCAGAAGTCGACTTTCTGCAGAGTCAATAACTACAGACCTTCAAAAGCTCAAGAACAGTGCAGCGTAGAGAAAGAGCTTCGTGGAATGGGTCTCCATGGCCGAGCAGCTGCAGCCAAGCCTCACATCACCAAATGCATTGCAAAGCATCGGAAGCAGTGGTGTAAAGCCCACTGTCACTAGACTCTACAACAGTGCAGAAGTGTCCTCTGGAGTGACGAATCATGCAATCTGATGGACGAGTCTGGCCAGAAGAACGGGACTCGCCTGACTGCACTGTGCCAAGTTTGCTGGAGGGGGGATTATGGTGTGGGGTTGTTTTACAGGGGTTGTGCTTGGCCCCTTAGTTCCAGTAAAAGGAACTCTTAATGCTTCAGCATACAAAGCCATTTTGGACAATTTCATGCTCCCAACTTTGCGGATGGCCCCTTCCTGTTCCAACATGACTGCACACCAGTGCACAAAACAAGGTCTATAAAGAAATGAATGAGCGAGTTTGGTGCAGAGGAACTTGACTGGCCTGCACAGAGCCCTGACCTCAACCTGACAGAACACCTTTGGGATGAATTCGAGTGGAGACTGCGAGCAAGCCAGGCCTTCTCGTCCAACATCAGTGCCTGACCTCACAAATGCTGTCCTGGTCACAAATTCCCATAAACACACTCCTACACCTTGTGGAAATTCTTCCCATGAGAGCTGAAGCTGTTACAGCTGCAAAGGGTGAGCCAACTCCATAGTAAAGCCTATGTATTAAGAATGGGATGTCATTAAAGTGCATGTGTGTGCTAAAACTTGCATTCCGATACTTTTGGCAATATAGTGTAATTTGGCTCTCTGTGGCCATTTTGTCCAATTTATTAGCATGGTGAAAATTGTGAATAGTCCTTCTGCAAAAGGTTGTGCATTACAGGGTCAGTTGGTAGAAGAAGTCTTTCTGAAGGACAATTGTGAGAGGAAGTAAAGTACAGAGTTCATTAGCCTTTCTTGGGTTATAAATAAGGAAAGGAAATTTTGACATATGAAACTGTATTGCATACTGTATGTTTTAGGGTTGTCTTCTTCTTACTCTTCATATTTTCTGTCTTCTTTGTGAGCTGATGTGCTTGATCAACCTTCCCAATACAGCTTGATCCTGCACCTCCTCCCCAGTCAGACTGTATTCCATCAGATCTCCTTTTGCTTTATTCATCCACCTCCGCTTTGGCCTCCCTCTCTTTCTCTTCCCCTGTACTTCTACTCCCATCATTCTAGATAGATAGATAATTTATTGATCCTATTGGAAATTTACGAATTTTACCTATGTATTCATCATCTTTCCTCATCACATACCACCTCAACCTGCTTTCCTGTACTTTCTTGGATTTCTCTCCCACTTATGTTGTACCTCTGATTGTCTCATTTTTTATTCTGTCCTTTTTTGTGACCACATATCCACCTCAACATTCCATATCTGCCTCATGTAACTTCTTCTCCTGTGCTTCCTTAACTGCATGTGTCTCAGGTCCATATATAATTAATGGTTTTACCACTCTCTTAAATAGCCTTACCTTTAACCTTTTTCTTAATTCTTCGATCACACAATACAGTGCAACCTCAGGTCACAAACGTCTCGGACCATGTACAAATTGGGTTACGACTAAAAAGTTCGCCAAACTTTTGCATCTGTTCACGACCACACACTCGGGTGACGAACAAGCCAGTTTCCCTTCCGGTTCGTATGCGCCGATGAATTCTGCACATGTTCAGTCTCTCCCTGTGCATTCCCTGTGCAGCGAGCGACAGAGCGAGTGAGGAAGAGAGAGAGAGAGCGAGGAAGAGAGAGAGAGAGGGAGCGAGCGAGGAAGAGAGAGAGCGTAAGAGAGCGAGCGAGGAAGAGAGAGAGCGTAAGAGAGCGAGCGAGACAGAGAGAGCGTGAGAGAGCGAGCGAGAGAGAGAGAGAGAGGGCTGGCCGCATATGGCCGAGAAGGCAGTTAAAGAATGTACCAGGCTTGTTTTTACAGAGACAGATTCAAGCATTGTTTTAACCTCGTTGCATTTATTGAAGAATTTTTTCTATTGAATTTTAACCTCCACTTCACTTCTATCTACAGCAATTGGTTCGTAGCGTGCATTGTTGCAATGTTACTTTTCTTGGTTGTTTATTAAATTACTGATTTTTCAAATATTCATGTTTTTCCCTGTGCTTAAAACTCATTAAAAAAAAGTGTTTACAGTGAGCGGTTTGTAAGGCTATAGCGTGAATTCTTGCAGTGTTACTTTTCTCTGTTCAATGTTTCTACATTTAGTTTACTATTATGCTGTGCATTCTATGGTATAATTAACTATTTTTGTGCATAAAAATCTTTAAAAAAAATATATTTACATACAGTTCGTACGGTCTGGAACGTATTAATTGTATTTACATATAATCCTATGGGGGAAATTACTTCGGGTCATGACCAAATCGGGTTACGACCAGAGTTTTGGAATGAATTGTGGTCGTGACCCGAGGTTCCACAGTACTCCTGATAAATTCTTCCAATTGCTACATCCACACCAAATTCTATACCTTATCTCTGCATCTAACTCTCCAAACTGGGACAACCGCTAATCCTAGATATTTAAACTTATCCACTGTTTTCATTAATTTGATTACATCTCGCCTGAAGATTAGGCCCGAGTTTCCTTAAAAGCTTGCATATTGTAATCTTTCTAGTTAGCCAATAAAAGGGGTCATTTTGCTTGACTTATCACTCCACTCTTTTCAATAGCTCCTCATATTAGTGTATTAAACAGTAAAACTCTGTTATCTTCTTATATCCTCCTACCTACTTTATGTTAATTTCTACTTAGGCTTTATTTGCTGGTTCAACCCAATCAAAATAAGAAACTAGATAAAATGCGAAGAAAGTCACAGCTTGTCAAAGTTGCTCTCTTTAAACACAGCTTATTTTTCTGTTTCCATAGTCATAGTGATTCAAAAAAGTCTCCTTGTCAACAATGACTTTTGATTTATGACTCATATGATTATAATCTCCAGTCTCTTAACAGCTAGTGCATAACATCTCCAGTTATGAATTATAATTTCACCCACAGAACTCTGTGTCCCTGAATGAGTAATAGGTTTTAAATTGCTGCTCTTCAAAACAGATGTGGATTAGCACAGAATGGGCATAGTGGGAGTGCAAAACACAAGAATCATTCCGGTATCGAAGCAGAGTGGGAATACTTGTGCATGTGTAAAATGTCTATCGATTTTCACTCTAAATGAAATCAAGCTATAACTGTTTTTTTTTCTTGCCTTTTAATGTTTCTGCCTCCTCAAAGGAAACGTGTGATCAAGATTGTGTTGGGGTACATAAGCCCCTTTCGTACTGCTGAAGATCTGCCAAAATTTTAGTTGTGCTTTTAACCCCAATCGCCTCATTATACTGAAGCCACACTTCAAGTACTTTAGTCAAGTGATAAAGTAAGTAATCTCACTGGTTAACGCTTTAGTTTGGGTACTGCAAAATGCCTCTGTTACTCATTTATAATATTACTAATATGTAAAAAGACCTCGACAAGTACTTCTTTTGGACCTTCATAATATCTGAAAAACATCAATAAATTGTTTATTCATCTCTACAATGTGAGCTACTAACACAATGTGAGCTACTGATGAGGCTTAACTGAGACACATTTCTCTTGATATTACATATTTATTATAAGACCTGTGAATCCTTCATATTAACAAGTACTATTACCATCATTGGATTAGATCATATTAGATAAACGTTACTGATCCCATAGGGAAATTCACATACATACAGCTCTATTAGATGAAGATCTGGTGACTGTGGAGGCCATTTGAGTACAGTGAACTCATTGTCATGTTCAAGAAAACAGTTTGAGATGATTTGAGCTTTCTGACATGGCACGTTATCCTGCTGGAAGAAGCCATCAGAAGATGAGTACACTGCAGTCATAAAAGTATGGAAAATACTCAGGTAGGCTGTGGCATTTAAACGATGCTCAATTTGGTATTAAGGGGCCCAAAGTGTGCCAAGAAAATGTCCCCACACCATTACACCACCACCACCACTATCCTGAACTGTTGGTACAAGGCAGGATGGATCCATGCTTTCATGTTGTTGACGCCAAAATCTGACACTGCCATCAGAAGGTTGCAGCAGAAATCGAGACTCCTCAGACCAGGCAATGTTTTTCCAATCTTCAGTTGTCCAATTTTGGTGATCTCATGCGAATCGTAGCCTCAGTTGCCTGTTCTTAGCTGACAGGAGTGTCACCTGGTGTGGTCTGCTGTTGTAGCCCATCTGCTTCAAGGTTCAAAGTGTTGTGCATTCAGAAATGCTCTTCTGCATACCTCGGTTATTTGAGTTACTGTTGCCTTTCTATCAGCTCAAACCAGTCTGGCCATTCTCCTCTGACCTCTGGCATCAACAAGGCATTCTCGCCCAGAGAACTGCCGCTCACTGGATATTTTCCCTTTTTTGGACCATTCTCTGTAAACCTTAGAGATGGTTGTGTGTGAAAATCAAAGTGGATCAGCAGTTTCTGAAATAGTCACACCAACCCGTCTGGCACCAACAACCATACCATATTCAAAGTCACTTAAATCCCCTTTCTTCCCTGTTCTGATGCTCAGTTTGAACTTCGGCAGGTTGTATTGATAACATCTACATGTCAAAATGCATGGATTGATCCCACGTGATTGGCCGATATATTTGCATTACAACAAGCAGTTGAACAGGTGTACCTAATAAAGTGGCCGGTAGTGTATATATACATTTAAAGAGATAAAGAGAGAGATTTGGCTTTATGCAAGGGTTCTGTGCAATCCTTCAGTTATTCTCCTGGTGTGCTGATAGCTCAGAGGACAGGTTAGGCTAAACATACAGGTGCATCTCAATAAATCAGAATATCATCGAACAGTTAATTTATTTCAGTAATTCATTTCAAAAAGTGAAACTGATATATAGATTCACAGAGTGATATATTTCAAGCGTTTATTTCTTTTCATTTTGCTGATTATGGCCTACAGGTAATGAAAACTCAAAATTCAGTATCTCAGAAAATTAGAATATTATGAAAAAGTTCAATATTGTAGACTCCTGGTGTCCCACTCCACTCAGCTAATTAACCCAAAACACCTTCAAAGGGGTCCTGAGCCTTCAAATGGTCTCTCAGTCTAGTTCAGTAGGCCACACAATCCAACAGCTGACTTGACAGTTGTCCAGAAGACCGTCATTGAGACCCTCCACAAGGAGGCTAAGCCACAAGAGGTCACTGCTAAAGAAGCTGGCTGTTCACAGAGTGTTGTATCCAAACATATTAATGGAAAGTTGAGTGGAAGGAAAAAATGTGACAGGGGTTGTTGTATGTTTGGGGTTGTTGTCCTGCTGCAGAATAAATTTGGGGCCAATCATACGCCTCCCTGATGGTATTGCATGATGGATAAGCATCTGCCTGTATTTCTCGGCATTGAGGACACCATTAATCCTGAGCAAATCCCCAACTCCATTTGTAGAAATGCAGCCCCAAACTTGCAGGGTACCTCCACCATGCTTCACTGTTGCCTGCAGACACTCATTATTGTACCACTCTCCAGCCTTCGACGAACAAACTGCCTTCTGCTACAGCCAAATATTTCAAATTTTGACTCATCAGTCTAGAGCACCTGCTGCCATTTTTCTGCACCCCAGTTCCTATGTTTTCGTGCATACTTGAGTCGCTTGGCCTTGTTTCCACGTCGGAGGTATGGCTTTTTGGCTGCAACTCTTCCATGAAGACCACTTCTGGACAGACTTCTCCGGACAGTAGATGGGTGTACCTGGGTCCCACTGGTTTCTGCCAGTTCTGAGCTGATGACACTGCTGGTCATCTTCCGATTTCGAAGGGTAATAAGCTTGATGTGTCTTTCATCTGCTGCACAGTTTCCTTGGCCGACCACTGCGTCTGCTATCCTCAACGTTGCCCGTTTCTTTGTGCTTCTTCAAAAGAGCTTGAACAGCACATCTTGAAACCCCAGTCTACTTTGAAATCTTTGTCTGGGAGCGACCTTGCTGATGCAGTAGAACTACCTTGTGTCTTGTTGCTGTGCTCAGTCTTGCCATGACATGAAACTGTCTTCCACAACCTCACCTTGGTAGCAGAGTTTGGCTGTTCCTCACCCAGTTTTAAGCCTCCTACACAGCTGTTTCTGTTTCAGTTAATGACTGTGTTTCAACCTATGTGTGACATTGATGAACATTAGCACCTGTTTGGTAGAATTGGTTGATCAGACACCCAACTAGAATCCTACAAAATCCCTGACTTTATGCAAGTGGACCTATAAGAATTGATGCTGGTTTGAAGGCAAAAGGTAGGAACACCAAATATTGATTTTCTTTTGTTCGCTCACTTTGCATTTTGTAAGTTGATAACAATAAACAATCATTATTTATATTTCTGAAAACATTCTTTGTTTACAGCATTTTTTCACACCTGCCTAAAACTTTTGCACATTACTGTATATACAGTTAGGTCCATAAATATTTGGACAGAGACAACTTTTTTCTAATTTTGGTTCTGTACATCACCAGAATTAATTTTAAATGAAACAACTCAGATGCAGTTGAAGTGCAGACTTTCAGCTTTAATTCAGTGGGGTGAACAAAACGATTGCATAAAAATGTGAAGCAACTAAAGCATTTTATTAACACAATCCCTTCATTTCAGGGGCTCAAAAGTAATTGGACAATTGACTAAAGGCTATTTCATGGGCAGGTGTTTCAAGTCCGTCGTTATGTCATTATCAATTAAGCAGATAAAAGGCCTGGAGTTGATTTGAGGTGTGGTGCTTGCATGTGGAAGATTTTGCTGTGAACAGACAACATGCGGTCAAAGGAGCTCTCCATGCAGGTGAAAGAAGCCATCCTTAAGCTGCGAAAACAGAAAAAACCCATCCGAGAAATTGCTACAATATTACGAGTGGCAAAATCTACAGTTTGGTACATCCTGAGAAAGAAAGCAAGCACTGGTGAACTCAGCAACGCAAAAAGACCTGGACGTCCATGGAAGACAACAGTGGTGGATGATGGCAGAATTATTTCCATGGTGAAGAGAAACCCCTTCACAACAGCCAACCAAGTGAAGAAAACTCTCCAGGGGGTAGGCGTATCGATATCCAAGTCTACCATAAAGAGAAGACTACATGAAAGTAAATACAGAGGGTGCACTGCAAGGTGCAAGCCACTTATAAGCCTGAAGAATAGAAAGGCAAGATTGGACTTTGCTAAAGAACATCTGAAAAAGCCAGCGCAGTTCTGGAAAAACATTCTTTGGACAGATGAAACCAAGATCAACCTCTACCAGAATGATAGCAAGAAAAAAGAATGGAGAAGGCGTGGAACAGCTCATTATCCAAAGCATACCACATCATCTGTAAAATACGGTGAAGGCAGTGTGATGGCTTGAACGTGCATGGCTTCCAGTGGCACTGGGACACTAGAGTTTATTGATGATGTGACACAGGACAGAAGCAGACGAATGAATTCTGAGGTGTTCAGAGACATACTGTCTGCTCAAATCCAACTAAATGCAGTCAAACTGATTCATGATACAGATGGACGCTCCTGCCTTAAGCGTTCCACAATTATCCCGGTTCCAAAGAAAACCTCAATTGCAGGGTTAAATGACTACAGGGCAGTCGCCCTGACGTCTGTGGTCATGAAATCCTTTGAAAGACTGGTATTGACCTACCTGAAGGACATTACAGACCCCCTGCTTGACCCCCTACAGTTTGCTTACCGAGCAAACAGGTCAGTGGATGATGCAATCATCATGGGACTGCACTACATCCTGCAACATCTCGACTCTCCAGGGACATATGCTAGGATCCTGTTTGTGGACTTCAGCTCGGCGTTCAATACTATCATTCCAGAAGTCCTCCACACCAAACTCACTTGGCTCACTGTACCAGCTCCCATCTCCCAGTGGATCAAAAACTTCCTGACAGATAGGAAGCAGCAAGTGAGACTGGGAAAAATCACATCCAGCACACGAACAGTCAGCACTGGCGCCCCCCAGGGATGTGTCCTCTCTCCTCTGCTCTTCTCCCTCTACACAAATGACTGCACCTCAAGAGACCCGTCTGTTAAAATCCTGAAGTTCGCAGATGATATGACAGTCATTGGCCTCATCAAGGACAGTGACGAGTCTGTATACAGACGAGAGGTCGAACAGCTGGCCCTGTGGTGTGGTCAAAACAACCTGGAGCTGAACAAGCTTAAAACTGTGGAGATGACAGTGGACTTCAGGAGGAGCCCCCCCAATGCTGCCCCCTCTCACACTACTCAACAGCATTGTGTCTGCTGTGGAAAACTTTAGGTTTCTGGGATCCACATTTTCCCAGGACCTAAAGTGGGAACTAAACATAAACACAATTGTTAAAAAGGCCCAGCAGAGGTTGTACTTCCTGCGCCAGCTCAGGAAGTTCAACCTGCCTCAGGAGCTGCTCATCCAATTTTACTCTGCAGTAATCCAGTCTGTTCTCTGTTCATCTATCACAGTCTGGTTTGGTTCAGCCACAAAATAGGACAGGAACAGACTTCAACGGACAGTCAGCATTGCAGAAAAAAATCATTGGTGTTGATCTGCCCTCCATTCAAGACTTATACAGATCTCGAGTCAGGAAACGGGCAGAAAACATCATTGCAGACCCATCACACCCTGGTTACAACCTTTTCCAACTTCTTCCCTCTGGTAGGCGCTACAGAGCACTGTACGCCAAAACTACCAGACATGTGAACAGTTTCTTTCCTCAGGCCATCACTCTCATGAACACTTAAGTCAATCTCACAGCATCAGGGACAATACTAGGTAAAACCGGAGTCCAATTCCTTGTATGTGTACATATACTTGGCCAATAAAACTGCTTCTGATTCTGATTCTGACAATGACCCAAAACATACAGCCAAAGCAACCCAGGAGTTTATTAAAGCAAAGAAGTGGAAAATTCTTGAATGGCCAAGTCAGTCACCTGATCTTAACCCAATTGAGCAGGCATTTCACTTGTTGAAGACTAAACTTCAGACAGAGAGGCCCACAAACAAACAGCAACTGAAAGCCGCTGCAGTAAAGGCCTGGCAGAGCATTAAAAAGGAGGAAACCCAGCATCTGGTGATGTCCAGGAGTTCAAGACTTCAGGCTGTCATTGCCAGCTAAGGGTTTTCAACCAAGTATTAGAAATGAACATTTGCTTTCCAGTTATTTAATTTGTCCAATTACTTTTGAGCCCCTGAAATGAAGGGATTGTGTTCAAAAAATGCTTTAGTTGCCTCACATTTTTATGTAATCGTTTTGTTCACCCCACTGAATTAAAGCTGAAAGTCTGCAGTTCAACTGCATCTGAGTTGTTTCATTTCAAATTCATTGTGGTAATGTGCAGAACCAAAATTAGAAAAATGTTGTCTCTGTCCAAATATTTATGGATCTAACTGTACAATATGAGTTTCACTTTTTGAATCAAGCGGCACGGTGGCGCAGTGGGTAGCGCTGCTGCCTCGCAGTTAGGAGACCTGGGTTCGCTTCCCAGGTCCTCCCTGCGTGGAGTTTGCATGTTCTCCCCGTCTCTGCGTGGGTTTCCTCCCACAGTCCAAAGACATGCAGGTTAGGTGCATTGGCGATCCTAAATTGTCCCAAGTGTGTGCTTGGTGTGTGTGTGTGTGTGTGTGTACCCTGCCCCGGGATTTGTTCCTGCCTTGTGCCCTGTGCTGGCTGGGATTGGATCCAGCAGACTCCCGTGACCCTGTGTTAGGCTATAGCAGGTTGGACGATGACTGACTGACTTTATGAATCGAATTACTGAAATAAATTAACTTTTGGATGATATTCTAATTTATTGAGATGCACCTGCATATGTTTATTTATTTTTTTTTTTGAAAAGGTTTCTTTGAGGAAATTCTTTAGTTGGTCTATTTCACCATCCCTTTTGTCTAACATGTTTAGGTTTGAAAACAGTGTTAATCATTTAAAGTGCTTCCTCTCACTCAATTAAAAATAAATTGTTGTTTTGAGCATGATTACCTTTGAGTCATTCTTATAAGTCAGTTGGCCAAACTATTATAGCATTTTTAGCAACAAGCAGCTAAACAAAGCAAATAGGAATATTGTGCAGAGAAACACAAGTAAGTGACAAATCCATCCATCCATCCATTATCCAACCGCTATATCCTAACCACAGGGTCATGGGGGTCTGCTGGAGTCAGTCCTAGCCAACACAGGGTGCAAGGCAGGAAACATACCCCGGGCAGGGCGCCAGCCCACCGCAGTGACAAATCCAGGACTTATTAAATTAATGAAGTGAAATGGGGACCAATAAAAAAGAATAACTTGAAATCACAGCATGCATCTGATTTTTAGACAACTACACAAATATTCTGAATCCTTGTGATAAATATTTTTTAGCAGCTTCAGTTTTTCTTCTAAGAAAGTTATCAGTTAAACTGACATCACCATCGTCTTGATTAATTCAAGTGACAACGACAAAACAAGTGTTTAAAATTGGTTTATCCAAATGACTACCTAGTGTTATTCTTGGCTACACTTCGGGATGCATGTGATCCAAGGAGTATTGCTCCTAATAGGAAAGCGTGATAATTAGTTTCTCAAACAGATGGAGTTGCTGTTGTTAGCTTTGCTCCGCATGTTGACAGTTTTTCCCTTGACGCTTCATGGATTTGAACTGATGGGCTTCCTGAGGGCTGATGTGGTATGTGCTGCACAGAATAAGATCCTATGGTTTTGAGGCTTATGACAAGTATGCATTAAGTAGAAGCTGAAATGACAGCATCTTCCGCTACTGCCCATTGCCTAGGAGCATTAATCCGGTCTAATTCTCCACTGCTTATTGTAATGAAAGCTGCTCTGTGTATATTGGCTCTATTGGTGTGCACAACATGTGGGCTTAAGCTTGATACATTTGTATTAAGTTACTGAGCAGTTCTAATCACAGATAGCTGACCTCTTTCTGCCAGAGGGAGTCTGATAAACCCTCATTTATAAAGACAATGCATTAATGTAGTGCTGTCAACTGCACTCAGAAGAAAATCTGAAATTTAAAATGCATTTAAATTTTTGAAAAAGTGTTTTTATATGTGTAGAAAGTGATGTAATTTTACAGCATATGCTTGGTTTCAATTATGTTTAATCATTTCTACCTAGTTCTTATTGTACATTTACAGTATATGTGTACCAGTTCTGTATTTACTAATTATTATTCTTGTAGATCTAAGATCCTGGATGGCTGACAATTTTATTGATCTTAATCAAAATAAAACAAATGTGCTGATAGCTGGTCCTGCAATTGAATTTTGAGCTTCTTGGCTCTTTGGTGGATTTTTGAAAACCTCCAGTTTGTAATCTTGGGGTTATCTTTGACAGGAACCACTTTTTCGAGATACAGATTAATTCTGTAGTCAAGAGTTGCTTTTTCCAACTTTGTCTTTTAGCCAAGGTTAAGCCTTCTTTATCTCATAGGGATCTTGAGAAAGTTACTCATGCTTTTATCTTTTCTCAGCTTGATTACTGTAAACTCATTGTATTATGGGATTAGCAAATCCCTGATGTGCAGGTGGGCTGTAAGGTGGCGCAGTGATAGCGCTGCTGCCTTGCAGTAAGTAGACCTGGGTTCACTTCCCTGCGTGGAGTTTGCATGTTCTCCCCGTGTCTGCGGGGCTTTCCTTCGGGTGCTCTGGTTTCCCCCCACAGTCCAAAAACATGCAGGTTAGGTGCATTGGCGATCCTAAATTGTCCCTAGTGTGTGCTTGGTGTGTGTGTGTGCCCTCCGGTGGACTGGCACCCTGCCCGGTGTTTGTTCCTGCCTTGTGCCCTGTGTTGGCTGGGATTGGCTCCAGCAGACCCCCGTGACCCTGTGTTAGGATATAGTGGGTTGGAAACTGACTAACTGATGCGCAGGTTTACAGTTGGTTCAGAATGCTGCTGCTTGTTTTTTGGTTGGGTCAAGAAAGTTTGATTCTGTATGTCCAATTTTAGCCTCTTTACACTGGCTGCCTTTTAGTTTCAGAACTAATTTTAAAATTGTGCTGCTGGTTTTTAAATCAATGCATGGCTATTCTTCTGTCTATTTTTCTGAACTGTGTGTTTTACACACCAGCCATCCAGAGAGCTTAGATCTACCGGTCAGTTATCTCTTGTGGTCCCTCATACTAAGTGTAAAACTAAGAAGACAGGACTTTTACAGCTGTTGTATCTCGTCCGTGGTATTCTTTACCTCATTACATCAGCAGAGTTTCTTTGCAGCCTTTGTCGATTTTCATAAAGCGTTCGACTCAGTTGATTGAGCTGCCCTGTTGGACGTCCTTAGGCTTCGCAGGATTCCCTCAAGGTTACTAGATATCATGGCCGGCCTGTACACTGGGACTGTAAGTGCTGTGCAGACAGGAGCCAGAAACTCTGTGTTTTTCCCAGTTGATTCTGGGGTTTGTCAGGGGTGTGTTCTCCTCTTACTCTGTTCAATGCTTGCATGGTCTGGATGTTGGGCAAGGTCGTGGGGTCCAGCGGCTGTGGGGCATCTGTTGTTGAAGTAAGATTCACGGATCTTGACTTTGCTGAAGATGCTGTGATCTTCGTGGAGTCAATGGAGGTTCTGATCGGGGCGCTCGAGAGACTGAGCGAGGAGTCTGAGTGTCTGGGCTTGCGAGTGTTCTGATAAAAACCAAGATCAGGCCTTGAATGACCTCTTGGGCAATCAGCAGTGTGTCTGTCTGCGAAGAGAGTGTCGACCTTGTTGAGAGGTTTACTTACCTTGGCAGTGACATTCATGTCTCTGGTGACTTTTCTATGAAGTCAGTAGATGGATTGAGAGAGCATGGGGGGTCATGAGGTCACTGGAAAGGGGTGTGTGGCGCTCCAGATATCTGCAAAAGGACAAAGGTCCAAGTCTTTAGAGTCCTGGTGCTTCCTGTCTTGCTTTATGGTTGGGAGACATGGATGCTATCCAGTGACCTGAGATGAAGACTGGACTCCTTCAGTACTGTGTCTCTTCAGAGAATCCTTGGGTCCTGCTGATTTGACTTTGTGTTGCTCATGGAGTCCCGAATGAGGCACATGACCTGCATTGTGAGGGAGTGTCAGTTACGGCACCACAGCCATGTGGCGTGATTCCCCGGGGCTGATCCAGCTTACAGGATCCTTATTATTGAAGACCTGAGTGGCTGGACCGGGCCAAATGGTCATCCCCTGGCTATGGCAGACAGAGGGTCATTTCCAGAGGGTGGGACTGGATCATGTGTCTGCCTGGAGGGTTGTCAACCAGGACACCGTTGTGTGGTGGGTGTAGCAACCTAATCTGACCTGATTACATTAAGGATTCTCTTTTAATTGAACTGATTACAATGAGATGGAAGACGCATTTCTACTCTCTAGCTTTCCATGACCTTTTGTGATACTGATGTTCCCCTCCTCTCAGTCATTTGTTTTGTTTCAATTTACTGCTGGTTGTTTTGTGTTTTATTCTATTTATTCTATGTATGTTTATTGTGTGTTTTAATGTGATAACTGATAATGCTTGACATAAATTGACATTATAATCTGTCTTTCTGTTTTAACTGAGAATTGTTCACAGCACTGTACTCAGTGAAGAGTGCTACAAAAAAATAAGTTATATTGTAATCTTGACGTCAGTACAGTACTATATCAATTACACCCACAAGAGGGTGCTCATTATCATGAGTACATATTAATGTTAAAGAAGCACAAATGTCTATTGAAAGCAGGAAAAAAAGCCAATCATTTACATAAAAATGAAATGTCTCTGACTAATTCTCCCTGTTGAGACCGTGAGAGTTTGCCTACATTTATGAACACGTCACAGTGAAGAAGAAGAATCATCTTTTCCTTCAGGTAGACATCTCCTTACAGATTGTTTTTTCCGTGTGTTCAGCATCTCTGAGGTTTCTTACTGAGGAAAAAGACACGCTGTGTTCTAGGAGAGCAGCCAGCTATACTGCCCACATCCATATGTTGTCCAGCACATGAAAAGGATTTGTAGTCATGCCTGTCTTTCATACCATTGCATTGATCTGTTTGTATATGTCCCATTACAGTCAGAGGTGATTTTTTTTTTACCATACACTGATTCAAGCAGATGTGGCTCTGCAAGTTCATTCCCCTTTTTTCCCACTTTAGCTATAATCTCAGTTAATATGTTGGTGAGCCCCAACAATTTGTTGATGCCATGTGAAATTATTTGGGTTATGGTAACTTGTAGTGTTCATCCATCCTTCTGTCTTCTAAACCTGCTTTATACTGAGCAGGGTTAGCTGGACCTATCCCAGCAAGCACTGGCTACAAGACAGGAACAATCTCTTTATACGGTGCCAGCGTGTCATAGGGTGAGCGCACATACAGACCTACATTAGGTGCCAGTTTTAGCATCGCCAGCCCACCTAATCTGCATGTCTTTGGAATGTGGGAGGAGTGAGAGTAAATCTGAAATTTAAATTGAACTTGTAATTGTGACCTGTCATGAAGTTGATGCCACTTCTCAAGATCAGCAACAGGTATAGCAGTGTGTATGTGTGGCTTTCAGAACCTGAACTGAAGGGCAGGCTTCTTCGGTAAAATGCGTGACTCACATTAGACATTTTTTCTGTTGAACATTAGAACGATCTGGACGAGAACAGGCCATTCAGCCCAACAAAAGCTCGCCAGCCCTATACACCTAATTCTAAAATAACATCAAGTCGAGCCGCCGGCACAGTATCAGATTAGGTTAGATTGTTTAATTTATAAAAGCATATTTAAAACAACAGAGGTTGCGCAAAAGTGCTGTACAAAAAAAGCATTCAAATAAACACAATACAAACAATCATGCAAAAGCAGATTAATAAAACAACCAATTATAACATCCACCACAATCATACACAGTGAAAGACAGAAGAAAACAAGTAGGTCTTAAGCCGACTTTTAAATACTTCGATCGAGGATGAAGACCTGATGTGAAGAGGCAAGTCATTCCAAAGACTAGGAGCAACAACTGAAAAAGCTCGGTCTCCCCTCGATTTCAGCTGAGATCTTGGCACTACAAGGAGCAGTCGTCCAGATAACCTCAGTGTTCTTGGTGGCACATTGGGGTGAAAGAGGTCACAGATATATTTTGGAGCGAAACCATAAACAACAAGATTTTAAAATCAATGCGACACCTCACCAGTAGCCAGTGGAGACGGACAGGCTAAAATGGGGGAGATGTGATCCCTTTTTCTTATGGCAATGTCTTTCCTGTTTATGTTGTACACTAATTTTTCTGAAATTAACTATTAAAAATATTTTACTGAAAAAGCATGCATTTTGCACATTTTAAAGCATACAACTGGATAGTGGACATGTGGGCTCCACCACATGACTAAAATGAGTTTTTTTCTTTTTTCCATGGACGTTTTTCTTATTGTTTGCCGCTGTACAGCACAGGTCCCTGTTTGATTTTATTATATTACAAACTTGTGTCTGCTGTTCTGTATGAAATGTGAGATTAAAAAATTTTGTCAGCTGTCACTACAAACTATTTGGGGTAAGTAACATTTTTTAAAAAATCATTTTTGGTTGGAGTGTTCCTTTCATTTTTTTAATACATATTTAATTTCTTTCAGCCATACTAATAAAGTCCTGTCAAGGGACTCATTCATCTTCAGTCTAATTAGTAGCTCATCGGACTCTTCTGTTTTAAAATCTACAAATTCAGATCTTGTTCTTGGGTGAAATACAGTATTTATTTTGCTATTTTGTGCTCATTTGGAATTTGTCTTTTTATTCTTTTAGCAACGGGAAAATGTTTTTGCTTGTTGTCTTAGTTTCCAGTTAATTTTTTCTTCATTTTTCATCTTGTGTTTGTAAGTGATGCTAAGGTACAGTTTAGCTGTTGAATGATCTTTTTCTTATCTTTATTCATCCATTTATGACATTTTATCAGCTGTTTGTTTTTGGATACACTTTGCAGTGTAATGACTCGCTATGTTATTTACAGTAAGAAAGTCCAGATAATATCAGTCATCAATAACATTTAAATGAAAAACAGATATTTGTTTAGGAGGAATACCAAAAAAATCCTTTACAATGGAGGTTGTAACTTTAAGCGATTCAGGACAGTTTATTTTCTTCTATATTGATTTCTTTAGAAAGAATTCTGCTTGTGAGTTATACAGTACTTTCACTTCTTTTTTTCCCCACAGACACATGTGCCTTCACAGAAAGTATATTGTTCTCCATTATTTCTATTTAGCTATGATTCTTAATACCATTAATCCAGTGGTATTATAATTTCCATCTAATACTGTTGCTTGTAGCTCATATACTTTTTTTTTCTTCACTCACTGCCTTACTTCTTCAATTAATAGATTTTTTCTTTCTTGGTTTACACCTTTCTCCACATCTTATCTTGTTTGAATATTTGTGCCTTTTTGTATGTGATATATACTCACGTATAAGTCGGGTCTTGAAACCCAAAAAATTGATCATAAAATCAGACCTCGACTTATACGCCCATTCACAAATGCAACACTTACATTTTTTTTTATATCTTCTTGCCTCCTCCAATCTCGCAACAGTTTCTCAGAAGCATCGAATTTTGTTGCAGCAGTGCAGTTACCAATTTCTTTTACTACTTCAGTGACATTTAATTTAAAACCAGCTTCATATTTTCTTCTGATCGAACGCTCCATCGTAGATAAGAGATACTCTTACGATAAAGTTGTATAAGGGTGTGAGATACAAAAAAACATAAATCAGTGCAAACGTTGCTTCAGAATGGTTTGGGTATTACTGTGTGGTCACGTAGGCGCAATAGAGAGAGAGAGAGGTTAGGAGCACACGCTGATACAGCGCACTGCTGCACCCACATAGAAATAAAAGGCTGTGTGCTCCATGGTTACTCTCTCCAGTGGGCGTTAGCATATCATAATCTCTTGGACCAATAGCGTGAGTTTTCCGCATTCGGCTTAGTTAGCGAACGAGAGAACTACTTAACGGATTTAGATCAGGCTTTTTTCTAGAATTTTCTTGAACATTCCGGTTGATTTTGTGACTTCTCTCATCGCACTAAGAATCATAGTTCACTTGCAGGAGCGATATATTTGTGCTAATCCAAAACAGAGGCTGCGGGCCGAGGAGAGGGGAAAATGTGGGGAGCCGGGCAGAGCCCTTCTCACTGTCCTGTTTCACTTCTACGCGGGCGAAGCCACGAGGGATGGCCAGTATCAAGATATATAGTAGAGACATATTATAATTAGATAGATAGACACTTTATTAATCCCAAGGGGAAATTCACATACTCCAGCATACTGATAAAGAAAATATTAAATTAAAGAGTGATGATAATGCAGGTATACATACAGACAATAACTTTGTATAATGTTAATGTTTACCCCCTTGGGTGGTATTGAAGAGTCGCATAGTGTGGGGGAGGAACGATCTTCTCAGTCTGTCAGTGGAGCAGGACGGTGACAGCAGTCTGTCGCTGAAGCTGCTCCTCTGTCTGGAGATGATACTGTTTAGTGGATGCAGTGGATTCTCCATGATTGACAGGATCCTGCTCAGCGCCTGTTGCTCTGCCACGGATGTCAGACGGTCCAGCTCCATTCCTAAAATAGAGCCTGCCTTCCTCACCAGTTTGTTCAGGTGTGAGGCGTCCTTCTTCTTTATGCTGCCTCCCCAGCACACCACCGCATAGAAGTGGGCGCTCGCTACAACTGTCTGATAGAACATTTGCAGCATCTTATTGCAGATGTTGAAGGATGCAAGCTTTCTAAGGAAGTATAGTCGGCTCTGTCCTCTTTTACACAGAGCATCAATATTGGCAGTCCAGTCCAATTTATCATCCAGCTGCACTCGCAGGTATATATAGGTCTGCACCCTCTGCACACAGTCACCTCTGATGATCATGGTGTCCATGAGGGGCCTGGGCCTCCTAAAATCCACCACCAGCTCTTTGGTTTTGCTGCTGTTCAGGTGTAGGTGGTTTGAATCGCACCATTTAACAAAGTCCTTGATTAGGTCCCTATACTCCTCCTCCTGCCCACTCCTGATGCAGCCCACGATAGCACGATAAGTGAAAACTGTCCCACATAACAAAATAAAAGATTTAAACTAGATGGTTGAAGAAGGTCAGTGATCAAAATTAGAGAGAACGTTATACTAGTTAACACCTGGTTCTAATCTGACAATGTCTGTAAATACCAGGCAACACCAATCGATTCGTCAACATTGGTAGGCATTCTGCAAGATGGTGATCCACTCTAGGGTGACTGAAACCCTGCAATGTCAGGTTCTTCAGATGAAGGCTGATGGGATAACTGTGTAAGCCATTGGAAGAGAAGAGTGTTATTTCTCGAATATTGATGCTGTATAAAGTGATTCAAGTCGCAATTAAGGGCCTGTCGCCCACATGAGGCAAGTGCACGAGAAAACAGAATGATACAGAGAC
Organism: Erpetoichthys calabaricus; assembly: GCF_900747795.2. Taxonomy (NCBI): domain Eukaryota; kingdom Metazoa; phylum Chordata; class Cladistia; order Polypteriformes; family Polypteridae; genus Erpetoichthys; species Erpetoichthys calabaricus. The sequence goes on from NC_041397.2 coordinate 14,760,523, forward strand.
TCTCAGTAGGAGATCAGAACACCGCAGCGGGAAATGCTTGCCAATTCAGTGCCGAACAGGGCAAGAGTTTGTCTTGACATACAATGTCTCGTCATCCAAAGCCCACTCCGCAGTGACCAAGTCTCTCATCATCAAGAAGAATAAAAAAGCTAGACTAGTCTTTGCTGAGGAGCATGTTGTGTGAACTGAAGAGAACTGGTCCAGAGTTCATTTCAGTGGCAAAAGCAAGTTTAATTTAGTTGGTTCAGATGGGAAACATTTGTTTCGGTGTCGAATTGGGGGAAAAACTGAACCTAAAGTGTGTGAAGAAGTCAGTAAAGTTTGGAAGTGGAATTATCATGATGTGAGGAATGTTCTCTGCGTCAGGAGTCACACCTGTCATACATTTACATGGCAAGGTGAATGCAAATGTACTGTATATCAGCAACATGCCGTTCGATCCTTGCAAGCGTCACCCAGTCAGCCAGCCATTTTTATGCATGACATTGCAAAACAGGTGAAGCAATTCTTAGAAGAGAAGAATATCAAAGTGATGAGATAGATAGATAGATAGATAGATAGATAGATAGATAGATAGATAGATAGATAGATAGATAGATAGATAGATAGATAGATAGATAGATAGATAGATAGATAGATAGATAGATAGATGATGAAACGACCAACCCAGAGTCCTAATCTGAACCTGATTGATAATCTCTGGAAGATGACTGGTGACAAAGATATGGCAAAGAAACCAACTACAGTTACCGAATTGTGAAAGAAGCTGGAAGACGAGTGGAACAAAATCAAGCCAGAGCAGTGCAAGAAATTGGTCATGTCCTGTGGGCGCAGATGTGCTAGAGTCATTGAAAGCAAGAGCTTCTACACTTCCAACTAAACTTTGAACGCTGTAATCGTCAAAAAGTGTTGACAAAATTAATTTGCAGGGTTGTTTTGCAATACAGTTGTAACAGGTCTCTAATTTGGTTCACTGTAGTTTTCCAAAATGAAATGTTTTTTGTTGAAAACATTCTAGTAGAGTCATAGTCATACCTACAGCTACTATGACTTTATATTTTGAGCAGTGACAGTTATCAATATTTGAAAGAAACAATTTTTCATAAATTGTTCTCTAATTTTGATTGCTAGGACATGAGCCCCAGGATTATCTGTCCTGTTGCAAAAAGAGTCTCTGTTTATTCAGGCTCCCATATCTTGTTTTGCTGACAGTTGCACTTGTGTTTCCTGTGCCATTTGTCCTCACATACATTTTTACCAGAAGGTCTTCACCCGCCATAGCTGGTCACAATGCTGCTCTTAAACGCATTTCTCTTTATTTCTGCTGTTCTGTACAACATTCTCTGCTGCATGTAATCCTGGCTGCGTTCCCAGAAGACTCATATCTTTTCCAATCAACACTTGTTTTACTACCTCAGTTTCGTTTTGACATAATTTGTTTTTGGGAAGTTGGATGACCTTTTTTTTATTCTCTGTTCTTTTAATATAACATATTTACATGGTTATGGTGTCATTTTGTTCTGATGATGGGATGTTGCATTTCTTTGCTCTGTTGACTACTTTAGCATAAGTACGACAAAGAAAAAAGGGTTAAAAGTTATTTCCATTCTGAAAAGGAAAGAAGCTTAAAGATTCAATGTTTGGACTGTATAGCCTTCATTAGGTGTGCAACTGAAAAGAAAAAAGCAAGTAACTTATATTAGGAGTGGAAGGAGGGAACAAAGTTAAGACAGATGAATGAAGAAAAGGTGAGAGAAAGTGTGAAAATGCTGCCATTAGAGAAGATGACTGGGAAGATTAAAAAGTTAGCCAGTCATTAAAACCTGGAGAAGTGTGTGATCCCAGGCTGAGAATGAGCTGAGCTTCTTCTGTGTTTCTTTGAAAAGTGTCTTTGAAGTGCTCTGAAAGGACACAAACAAAGAAACCCCCTGGCTTGGTTGGAGTACATGTTTGTTCAGGTGTGAGATGTGTTCATTTTGTTAGAATTGCAACTCCCTTTCAGGGCAACAATGAGGTAGCCAGCCTCCGGCCCCTGCTAAGGTAGTTAGCCTCGGCCATTTTGCTAATGTGTTTGAACTGTTCAGCCCTTCCAGGGGTAACGGTGAGGTAGCCAGCCTCTAGCCATAGCTAAGGTATTCATGCTGAGGCAGCCAGCCTAGGTTTTCATTAAGATATTGACGTTGAGGTTGCCAGCCTTGGCCATTGCTAAGATATTGATGATGAGGTAGCCTACCTCAGCCATTGCTGAGAAGTATTGATGCTAAGGTAGCCAGCCTGATCAAACAATGATCAAAGGATGTGAAATTGTCTACATAGGCTTTATAAGGTGTTTCATGTGAATGATTCAAATGTGCTCCATGAAACAGTCTGCTAGTCTTCAACCTTTTTCACCTAACTATATATTAGTGTGTGTTTTATTTTTATTGTTTGGGTAAATATATGATGAATCCTGTTTTTTTTTTCCTACTTCTCCTTATTTTCTGAAGTTTCTGAAGCCATTGTTGATAGTTTCTATATCTGACTATTTTGGGTTTTAAATTAATTTTACCTTACATCACTACTTCAGTTGTAGACAACAGATTTGAAATTTCTAATTTTAATTTCTTTTTCTCTTACTGTCTCCAGTTACCATTTGGTCCACTTTATGGGGAAGTGATACACGATAAAAGATTAAAAAACAAACTTTAATGTGCCCTGAATTGAATTATCACTGTTAAATGGCTGCACCCAAAATCACAAATTAAAAAATAGCAGTAATTGAAATTAGCACCCTTAGCCTCTTTGTAGTACTTTTATTTTGCGATAGATTAGATAGATAGATAGATAGATAGATAGATAGATAGATAGATAGATAGATAGATAGATAGATAGTCTGTCGCTGAAGCTGCTCCTCTGCCTGGAGATGATACGGTTCAGTGGATGCAGTGGATTCTTCATGATTGACAGGAGTCTGCTCAGCGCCCGTCCCTCTGCCACGGATGTCAAACTGTCCAGCTCCATGCCTACAATAGAGCCTGCCTTCCTCATCAGTTTGTCCAGGTGTGAGGCGTCCTTCTTCTTTATGCTGCCTTCCCAGCACACCACCGCATAGAAAAAGGTGCTCGCCACAACTGTCTGATAGAACATCTGCAGCATCTTATTGCAGATGTTGAAGGACGCCAGCCTTCTAAGGAAGTATAGCCGGCTCTGTCCTCTCTTACACAGAGCATCAGTATTGGCAGTCCAGTCCAATTTATCATCCAGCTGCACTCCCAGGTATTTATAGGTCTGCACCCTCTGCACACAGTCACCTCTGATGATCACGAGGTCCAGGAGGGGCCTGGGCCTCCTAAAATCCACCTCCAGCTCCTTGGTTTTGCTGGTGTTCAGGTGTAGGTGGTTTGAGTCACACCATTTAACAAAGTCCTTGATTAGGTCCCTATACTCCTCCTCCTGCCCTCTCCTGATGCAGCCCACGATAGCAGTGTTGTCAGCGAACTTTTGCACGTGGCAGGACTCCGAGTTGTATTGGAAGTCCGATGTATATAGGCTGAACAGGACCGGAGAAAGTACAGTCCCCTGCGGCGCTCCTGTGTTGCTGACCACAATGTCAGACCTGCAGTTCCCGAGACGCACGTACTGAGGTCTGTTTGTAAGATAGTCCACGATCCATGCCACTAGGTATGAATCTACTCCCACCTCTGTCAGCTTGTCCCTAAGGAGCAGAGGTTGGATTGTGTTGAAGGTGCTAGAGAAGTCCAGAAACATAATTCTTACAGCACCACTGCCTCTGTCCAAGTGGGAGAGGGATCGGTGTAGCATATAGATGATGGCATCCTCCACTCCCACTTTCTCCTGGTATGCGAACTGCAGAGGGTTGAGGGCTTGGCGTACCTGTGGCCTCAGGTGGTGAAGCAGCAGTTTTATTGTGCGAAAGCATTCACAAAAGGTTCTTTAAACTAGAAGGTTCTGTTTGTATTGGTGGACAATTTAATTTTGGAAATGGCAAAACTATTGATTTACATGTACACCCCACAATACGTGCCTGCAGACATTCACTCGTCACTCATTCTCCTCACAAACTGCAAGTGTTGACGCTGAGGCTGGCTACCTTAGCATGAATACATCTCAGCAATGGCTAAGGTAGGCTACCTCATCATCAATATCTTAGCAGTGTCTGAGGCTGGCTACCTCATCATCAGTATCTCAGTATTGGCTGAAGTAGGCTACCTCATCATTAATAGCTCAGCAATGTCCAAGGTAGGCTACTTCATTATCAATATCTTAGCAATGGCCAAGGCTGGCTGCATCAGCGTCAATATTTTAATGATGACCTAGGCTGGCTGCTTCGGCATCAATACCTTAGCTGGAACTGGAGGCTGGCTACCTCATTGTTGCCCCTGAAAGGGATGTGCAATTCTAACAAAATGAGCACAGCTCACAACTGAACAAACATGTAAGATGTACTCCAACCAAGCCAGGAAGGTTCTTCTGTTAGGTTATCCTGATCACTAGCTTTGAAAGAGCCAAACAAATAATGAATCATTCAAACAAGTACATTTTGGAGGATGAGATCAATGAACTGGGCACATTTTAGTCAGCTAATATTTCAACTTTATTTTAATCATTACTTATTATCTGTTTGCAGAGAAATTAACTACTAGAAGTCAAAAGTAGAAGAAAACATACAGCCTGAATGATTCAAATCAATCTTCGTAAAAGCAAGCTTGGCGTTCATCAAAACCAGAAGCGTGAAATGTCTGTGCAATTTAAAAAGTCCATTCTTCTTAATCCAAAGAAGGCAGTTTTTCAAAGTATGCATCTTCATGGTGCTGCCTTGGTCTGCCTCTTCATTGGGATGCATTTTAGGTGGCCCTACCCTTTTGTTCTCGAAAATCTCATTAGTGTGTCTACAGAACAGCTTATACTCTCTCATACCAGTTCTGCTTTCTCATATTGAAAGCTTTGTGTCATCCCTAAATTTCATCAACTTCATGGTTGCCTCTGTCAACAGCCGTATTGCTTCTGCCTCTCTGAATAGCTGTGCTTTCTTAAAACATGGCTTGATAGTGAATTTTAAAGTTAAATCAGTCAAAAATCAATTTTGAAATTTCCTTAATTTTTGCTACTTGTCAACCGGAAGCCACTGACTATGAGATGCAAGTTAAACAGCAAAGTCCCCAAGAGCCTCCATTTCTCATCGTCTTACAAGCATACACAGTTTCGAGTTATGTAAAACATGGCAATAACAAAAGAACTCATTCCAAGGGAGCTAACGCCCCCTTCTGGCAAACTCCAGCACCTGGGCAACAGTTGTCTCCAGTCTCAGGAATCCTCATAGGTCTCTTGGTGGCCTCCCTCACTAGATGTGATGAGCGAACCCTGCAGAGTTTGCATTGCCATGAGTTTGGTGAAGTAATGGAAATGTTTCAGAATTTTAATGAATTCCAAGAAAAACATTGTAGTAAATGTGGAAGGAGTAGCTAACAATGGTGCAATGGTGTTTTAATTGTCCTTGAGGCATAGAGAAGTATCTGTCAACTTGACATGCTTGACTGATTATTGTTTCCAAAAATGTGATCTGAGCTGTGAGGCAGCAGGGCTGACCACTGTACCCTCATCATGCCTCAAATAACAAAAGACATAGCCAAAATGATAACCGGTAACAAAAAGTAAAACTATATATATATAAAATATATTTCCTCACAGAGTTCCAATATTGGGGCACACATTAGACGTTTGAGACTGGCTCATTTCATTGTTTAAAGTTGCGACACTGGGTGCAGATACTTTACACTTTTTTCTTCCATGAAGAAGATAGAAGCACCTTGTAAACAGTAATATATCTTTTGTTGTTATTATTATTTTTATTATTATTTCCTGGAGTCAAATGCTATTCTCTTTCTAATGGAGAAACAGGTGGAGGGCACCTTTAAGGTCAGCACGTAGCTAATTATGCAATTAAATTAAAAATGCATCTTGGCAGCAGGCTTACAGTACACATGTGTGAAAATTCTGTGCATGTATTCCACAGCTCTGTGATGTCATGTAGGCCTTGCAAAGCATCATGGGGCCCTGTGAAAAAATTTTTGGCTAAGCCAACGGTAAGGTGAATGTACAGGAAAATTTTTGGTGATGCTCTTATGATAAAGGTGTATGAGGGTGTGACATACAAATAACAGAAATCAGTGCAAACGTTGCTTTGGAATAGTTCGGGTATTCAGGCAAAATAGAGAGAGAGAGAGGTTAGGAGCACACGCTGATACAGCGCATTGCCAAACCCAAATAGAAAAAAAGGCCGTGTGCTCCGTGGTTACTTTCTCAGGTGGGCGTTAGCATATCATAATCTCTAGGACCAATAGCGCGAGTTTTCCGCATTCAACTTATACAACCGACAATATAAAATACCAGAAATTATACTATAAAATCAAGTCCTGACTTATCTGTAAGTATATACGGTATGTAAGTCTTGTCACACAAATCAGAGACAGGAGTCATAAAATATTTGGGGCAGCCACCAATATAATGTTCCCTGGCTGCAAAAAGGGTAAAGGGATAGCACTTGATGTACACAACTTGGAGTCCAAAACAGAACGTGATCAACTGTTTGTAAGATGGCAGATTTAAAGGCCAAAACAGGATATGATATCAACAGTGGCTGGATCCAGAAGGATCTTCCTCCATAGGCTCGGATCCAGAAGTGATGTGTTAAAAAGGGCCGGAACTGGAAGGGTCCTCCTCCATAGGTTTGGGACCGGAAGTGATGTCATCAGAAGGCCCAAGACCAGAAGTGACATCATCAGGGCCAGGCGGAATTTCCCATGAACGGTCTGCAGGAAAGCAAGAAAAAAGGTCTTACTCTCATTTAGACCCTTTAGCTGCCTCCCATGCACACGTGTGTAAAGAGGAGTACGGTTATAAGGTCAGATGCCTGGGATAACCAGGACAGGACTGGGCATTCTACCTAACATACAGCAAATGTTGTTAAATCAATCTTCTTTGTTTCCAGGCTGCTTATGAGAGGATTCAATGAAGTTCATCTCGTGGACAGCTGAGGCACCCACTTACATTCCATCATCACAAGGGTCTGCATGGTACTTTGATTAGGTGGTGGTGATGCAAATTACCACCAATGAAGATTCGGGAAAGACAAAAAAGTAGCAATTAGTACAGATTGCAGGTCCCTGAAGAATATCATAATTCTGTGCCCATATAGTTTATTAGGAGTGTTACTAGAATGTAGCTACGAAAAAGCCAAATTAAAAGAATGGGTTTTAGCAGTTTTTTTTAAATGTTCCACAGTTAGCCTGGTGAATTTCTATCAGTAAAGTACAGTAGACCCCCGCGAAGTCACGGTTCAGAGTTTGCAGCCTCAGTCATTTGCGGATTTTTCCTTAGAACCTATTCTAATAATTTTTAGCGGAAACCGCAAATATCCTCCGCAATTTTTATGGCTTTTATCGTGGCAATACTGCACTATAGAGAGACCAGGAAGCCACTGTATTGGAAAACGCAGCTTGGGATGGTGAAAGTAGCCAATAGAATTTGAAACTGCAACTCCCAGCAGTCCCTGCAGTGGCTCTGATTGGTGTTCAGCTGAGGGTGCTGGGGTTGTTGGGGTCAAAGGATGTCAGCGCGGCTTTTAAAAAGGGAGCCGGTGTTGTTGTAATTTGTGTCACAAGTTCCTGTCTGCCTGCCTTCTGTTGGGTTACCTGTACTTATTCATTTTGTCCTGGATCGTTTCTTGCGTCTGGATTGTCTGCCTGTGTACATGAGGACTGTAAGTGGATTCATGGCCATCCTGCAAAGGAAGGAGCACTCCTGAACCCGTCCACCTGTCTTCACCATTTCAGGAACTAGCGGTAGGACTATCTATTTTCATCATTACATTTCATCCGTTGCCATTTTTCATGAACGTTTTTCATGATTTACTCTGTGTGTTTTGTTGTATTTAATGTGTAATTGCCATAAGGGGAACAGGGGTGGTATCGTTGTTTTCATTTATTTAATTTGTTTTCATTACATTCTTTATTTGCTGTTTGATTACTGGTTTGCTTTGTTTTTGTCTCTGTTTGTGAGTACGTGCAGGTCCGCCCAACGCTGGGTGCGTCCCTGGAATCTCCACCATAAAAATAAATAAATCGCCATCTTCTAGATGGTGTGAATCTTAGCGGCACTGGACTGCTACAGCGTTATTCATTTCTCCTTGTTTCTGATTGACTGTGATGCAACCCCAGCTGAGTATTCTTCAAAAAAACCCTCTTAAAAAACGCTGATAGACTACCTTCACATTGCTCCCTTACTTGCGGCTGCTGTGTCGCGTGATATGCTTCTCGCGTGACGCTACGCATACTTAAGAGACTGAACAGCACGTGTCGTTTTTGGCTGATTGCTTTGTTTCTCTCTCCCCCCTCAGACATCCTCTGCTCCTGTTGGGGGTCCCTCTGCCGTTGTGCTCCCCTATGATGTTTGCCTATTCTTTAATCGATAACTAACTGCATACGGAGCTCGTTTTACTTCTGAAAGAGACATGTTTGTTTGAAGTGTTTGAATAAAGGTCCTGTCTCTACAATCTCCTGTGATTCTGTGCAATTCTGTGACCCAAAAGTGACACCCTGCAACACTGCAGCCTCACTGTCCCTGTGATTGAGCCACTGCACTATAGCCTGCCAGCATCAGCGGTTACCTCTGTGTGCCTGCGTGCAGCCAGTTCAGGCGCAGTTGGCTCAGTGATTTCATCCATAGTGTCAGTTGCACCTTGTACATATTGTTCCAGTAGTTTTTAAAATAGTTTTTACAGTTCATTAGCAGTGTGTAAAATCATCTGTGTTGCAGTAATTGGGATGCTCTTTATATGAAAAAAGTGTTCCATTAAAATTTAACTTTCTCTTTCTGAATTGTGATGTTTACTTAACTCTTTGAGGGCTGAATTATTTTTCAAAAAAGCTCAAGTTTTTTGTAAAGTACACAAAGCAATGTTTTCACCCATAAATCAACATAAAACGTCTGCGGCTATATGCTGTGGCTACTGTTCAGCATCAGAGCAGGAGGGCGGCGGTAGTGGTCGCATTGTGACAAAATATGGTTTATGCCTCTTGTCATCATAAGTGGTGGTCCTCCCAGGAGAATGCTGCTGTAGGGGACCAATCAGATGATGCTGGCACCTCACTTTCGTTTTCGATATCCATCTCCAGATCACTTGCATCAAACACGGAGTCTGACAGGTAAGAATCCTATTCAACGAAATTACATAAAACATCCATGGAGTATTTTGCTGTGTACATTCACTTTGGTCTCTCCCCAGATGGCGTTGCCATTTTAGAGATTGTTTGCTCTTCACTACTGCTGCACATGTAGGGAATCGAGATGAAATCAGCAAAGCTATGTAACTTTCCTTCCATCAAAGAGAGTCGAAACTAAAACGTAAGGGCAAGTTTTGTCATAGTTTACAGCTGATTACTGTCCTCTACCCCTGAGTTTTGACAAAAGTCGACATCAGCCCTGAAAGAGTTAAAGTGCAGCAAAAAAGTATTTGGCGTCCAGGGGTGCATTAAACCCCAAGTATGTGGCAGTTTAAGGCTTAAATCCCCAAGATGCCGTCGAAATGCCCTGCACCTTCTAAGGCTTCTGGCAATGAAAACGCACTTGCATGAGCTACAGTACGTATCGCGGTAACATCTGTATTTTACATTCTAGCACTGTGGGAGACATAGCAGTACAGTACTGTGCAGTATACGGATTTACCTGTACATTCTTTTTTTTAGGTAATGTATTAAGCTGAGTTTAGTTTAGGGTTTAAACTATAAACATAGGCATTTTTTTTAACCACATCCAAAATTCGCGGTTTTTCATAATTCGCAGGCGCTCTAGGAGCGTAACCCCTGCGAATTTTGGGGGTGTACTGTATTCCAGATTTTAGGCGCATAACAGCAAAAGGCAGTTTCACCACTTTTTTTTAAGCTTGGCTCTTGGAATTATAAGCAGACCACCATTATAAGATCTACGGTTATGACTTGGAAGTTTAGGAGGACAGGCACCCCAAAATATAGGAAGGAGCAGATTATTTAAGGCTTCATACACGTTCAGGTGGATTTACACAGCAATTAAATGGAAACTCCAGACAGGTGATCTCCATTGAGCTAATTCTGTGACTTCTACCACCATTCAGCTGTATCGGTGAGGATTTAAGGGCAGTGGCGTAGCTAAGGGTGGGCAGAAGGGGGTGGTCCGCCCCGGGCGGCACATTTTTGGTGGCGACATTATTGGCCAACAGGCTCAGTACAATTCGTGTGTAAGCAGCATGGCTCGGAAAAATATCACTCATGAATGAAAAAAGTAAAATTCTCTGATTTTTATCCACAAATGCTTCAAAAATAATTTTCAGACTGCCCTTCTGTGACGGGATCAGACACAGCAGTTGAAATTGGGAATAAGGCAATAACAAAAATAAGCATAAACATTGCACCGATAATAATTTCTAGGAAGATAAACAACTAATTTACAATTTATAATTCCGTTTCATTATCAATCCGAATGCGTTCTTACTCTGCGCAAAAAACATCCCCACCTATAAATTGTACACTACACTGGTTCTGGTTTTTGCAGTGTAATTATATTAAAGTAATAATTACAACATGGCTTACCAGTGCGTCTATACTATATTCTTGTCTAGTTGATGCTTATAAATAATTATATGTGAAAAATCATTGCTTTTTCTCTATATATAAATAAATCTATGCTCTATACGTCATTTTAATTTTCTATTTTAATAGGTTAACATATTCAGATATGTTAAAGGGAGGCAAATTGAAGTACCGCTCTGAGCGGCATGAACTCGAGCTATGCCAATGTTTGAAGGGGTTGGTCGTTGGGGGGTGAATACTTTTGATCAGTTAGTTTGTGTCTTATATTTGTAATTAATTTACACAACCTGGCAGAAAGTCTTTTTCTGTTGGTTAGTGTCCTAAAAGTTAAATTAAATCCACTGGGATTCAATGTTGTATGATAATCAAATGTGACGACGTCAAAAGGGTAAACACTTTTTATAGGCACTGCATGTTGTGTGGCATACGAAAAGGTCAGAGCCAAACTGTGGACATAAGCAAACAAAAGCCAGTATGTTGGGAGATACAAATACTAGGAAGGTTGGTTAAAATTTAGTTCAGAAAATAGTAAAACATATTTTATGATGGACAGGACCAGAAAGAGAGACTGTAGGAGACGTCCTCAAGATAGTACTGGTGAATATGATTAAGCTAGTTTCAGTTCTAATGCCAATTGAGTTTAAATACTTGGGAGTTGGCGAAGGTGGATGAATTAAAATACTTGGGATCAACAGTGCAGAGTAATGGGGATTGTCGAAGAGAGGTGAAGAATAGAGTGCAGTCAGTGTGGAGAAGAGTGTCAGGAGTGATTTGTGACAGACGGATATCAGTAAGAGTGAAAGGGAAGGTCTACAGGACGTTAGTGAGACCAGCTATGTTATATGGGTTGGAGACGGTGGCACTGACCAGAAAGCAGGAGACAGAGCTGGAGGTAGCAGAGTTAAAGATGTTAAGATTTGCATTGGGTGTGACAAGGATGGACAGGATTAGAAATGAGTACATTAGAGGGTCAGCTCAAGTTGGATGGTTGGGAGACAAAGTCAGAGAGGCGAGATTGCGCTGGTTTGGACTTGTGCAGAGGAGAGATTCTGGGTATATTAGGAGAAGGATGTTAAGGATAGAGCTGCCATGGAAGAGGAGAAGAGGAAGGCCTAAGAGAAGGTTTATGGATGTGGTGAGAGAGGACATACAGGTGATGGGTGTGACAGAGCAAGATGACGAAGACAGGAAGATGTGGAACAAGATGATCCACTGTGGCGACCCCTAACGGGAGCAGCCGAAAGAAGAAGTAGAAGTTCTAATGCTAATTGTGTATCAAATTAGTTAATAATGTCTCTTTACTTAGAGATGAGTTTTGAAAAAAGAGGACAGCAAAGATTAAACAATCACAACTGTCTTCAGTAAGGAAGAAGAAACTGTGAAACATGAGTGTTAGAACATAATTGATACTTGTTTGGTAAGCCGTGGAATTTAAGCCCTAATATTGAACCCCTGTGCTTTTCTATTCCTTTTCCACTCTTTCTCCCTAGGCTACTCATAATGTCTTTACATTTCCTCTGTTGTTTATCTTGTACCCAGATTTTCTTGTCATTTTCCTTGTAATCTGGTATTTGCTTGGTAGAGTTAATTGCTGTGAAGGGTGCTATTTAAGATAAAGACTGATTGATTAATCAGAGGCTACAGAACTGCCACCTTTTATTTTGTAGTTTTGTCTCTCTCCAAAGCTGTTATGGCATTTTAGAGGAAATGAGAAATTAACATGTTATTCTCAGTCAGGGAATCTAATAATTCCCTTGCTTTATTATATTTTTTTTATTTTGGATGACATGTAAACATTTCATTTAGTGCCACCGTACACCCATATTTGGATATGACCTGCCCAAATCAGAGAAATTCAGAGGTCTCATAGTGTTCTCAGACCCACTTTATCCAATTTAGGGTTTCCTGGAGCAGGACCCTATCCTGACACCACAGGGTGCAAAGCAGGAAACAGCCCTAAACAAAGGTGCGAGTCCATCATAGAACCCACACTCACAGAAAATCAATTTGGAATCGCTAACACTGGACAATGGAGATGTGCTTCCTGAACACCTTTAGGGTATATCTTATGGAATATGGCCTGTTAATCACAAAAACCACCTTTACATTTTTGTGTTATGTGCCATTTTATTGCATACGAGCTGAAATACCCAGCGTTGCCCGGGAGGAAAATAAAGTGTTTTTTTTTTTTTTAATTGTTTGAGAAAAATATAATTAAAAAAAAAACACAACTTTAAAAATAAAAATTAATTAACAAACAATGAAGACTTACTAATGTGCTTGTCTTGTAGGATTAAGATAGTATTATGGCGGTAATAGAGAATAACATTCGTGTAAAGAAAACATAAGCTATAATTTTTGGATAGTCATTTTTTTTTTTTTTTTTTATAAATATCACAGGGTGGCACAGTGGCGCAGTGGGTAGCGCTGCTGCCTCGCAGTAAGGAGACCTGGGTTCACTTCCTGGGTCCTCCCTGCATGGAGTTTGCATGTTCTCCCCGTGTCTGCGTGGGTTTCCTCCCACAGTCCAAAGACATGCAGGTTAGGTGCATTGGCGATCCTAGTGTGTGCTTGGTGTGTGTGTGCCCTGCGGTGGGCTGCAACCTGCCCGTGATTTGTTCCTGCCTTGCGCCCTGTGCTGGCTGGGATTGGCTCCAGCAGATCCCCGTGACCCTGTGTTAGGACAATGACTGACTGACTGACCAACCATATAACACCATACACACAGTCAATAGAAATGAGAGACAGTGTTGGGTCCGTATTGCTTACCATGACTTAAGAGGATTGTTGTCAATAAATGGTTGCTCCCCCGTTGCTTGTTGTATGCTGTACAGAGTTAATGAGGTTTGCCAGTCTGTGCATCACTGTGTCTCCAGGGTGGAATTTTACATGAATTTCCGATGCAAAAATAGACCAGTTGGAGATGATGAAATTTACCTGCTCGCTGTTGTAATGCTTAGCATAACATAACAGTCTCACACCCTGTTAATGAAATTCTGTGTTGTAGCGGACATATATTATCCTAACAGCATTAGACACAAAGCATGAGCCAGCTCTGGACAACATGCCAGTTGTGACCACTAGGGGGCATTGCAGCACCCTGCACACCAGACACAAGTCCCAGGTGCAAATACAGATTATTTATACAAATACCTTATAAAAAGGCTTCTTGTAATTATAAAGACAGGCACAATTGTCTTCTCTCTTTTTCTTTCTCCTTCCACTTCTCCAGGTGAACTTTGTCCTCTTCCACCTGACTATGAATTCAACTGGATGAATTCCAGTGGCTTCTTTTATCTTGGGCATAGCCTGCTGGAATCACTTCTGGATCAAATGGAAGCCCAACAATGTATGGATCATTGATCTTGCAATTCCCCACAGAACACAACAGAGCTGCCATCCTGATTGTCTCCCCCTGTCCTTGCATCACACTGGCATCCCAGCCAGGTATGGAACCTGAACCTCTCCCAGTAGGGAAGCAAATGTACCCACTTCCATATTGGCATCTCCTGCTTGTTTCCTGGCTGAGGCAGGACTATTTTTGCCTTCCTTTACTTTCTTCTAAATGGCTGGCCTCCCATCCTGGCAGGGACTGCCACCCATGTGCACCATGCATCATGCATGCTGTGAAGTGATTTAGAATCACTGTATGCATTTGGGGGAAAGCCCACAAAAACACAAGGAGAATTGGAACACCCCACACATGTATGACAGACTAGTGGATACAAATGAAGGACACTGGATCTGTGAGGCAGCAGAAATAGCCACTGGGACCTTGTGATGGCCCCCTGTAATGCTTCAGAGTATATGAAATCCAGATTGTAGCTTCTTTTTAGGTGTTTTTTAATTGACCAAATCATTTCAGTTTAGTTAACCCCCTCCCTAGAGTTAAGTTATGTTTCTTTGGCCAGTGGTTACTGGTATGACTAATTCAACATAATGGAAACTTGTTACTGTTAGTGGTGCTGTATAAAAATGATAAACAACGATGTTGCTTTTGCAGTTCTTTTCATATAATTAAGTTCTTGCATCCTTCTGCTTCTTATATCAGAATGATGTGAAAGAGGCAAATAGCAGATCATCAAAATTTGTTGTCATGTTACTTTTAGTCAATGCAAATTACAAAGTGAATCCCGCAGTGCAGACAAATGTGTCCTGCTGTGTTCCCAAGACATGCAGTCGCCTGCCTGTGCTTGTTTTGTCATTGATGAAGATTGTACTGTTTATTTCAAATGTCAGTGTATGACAAAGAAACCGAGATGCTTCACTGGCTTCAGCTGTTTTGTTTTTATAATCTGCACTAGCCCAGGATACTTTGGGCATTTTCAAGTGGATCCACCTATGTAGCAGAACTTGAAAGGGCAGCGTGACAGAATTTATAAATGGCAAATGATGGCTTTATTTCTTTCCTTCGTATTTTACTTTTTTTAAGCTGCTCTAATTATGTCACTAGAAATTGTACTTTTCTTCATATATGTGCTACTAAGGGTACGCTATATAAACTCCTTAGTCCTGCAGTCGCAGAAGTTTAATTTCAATCTATGCAAATATTGAGCTAATGTCTTACAGCTCCATGGTCCTGGATTTGAATCCTGTCTGTGTCTGCACCTGCTGAGGGTTTGTAATCCTTGTATTCCACATCTAAACACTTGAATTTTTGATTTGGACCAATATGTATGATGGTGGATGTGTGCTCATAATGCAACGATATCCTGTCCAGAGTCATTTCCTGCCTTCCGGCCAAAGTCAGGTTTTGGGTCCCTATAAATTGCATTGAGTGGTGTCAGTAATGAGAGGATGGATGAAATACTACACACTTTTCAATCAGGAAAGAAAAATGTTTAGCATTGTCTATCTTATACTATAGAGTTAGACAGAGGATTTTATGCATATACATTAATCGATGTGAATAGGAGGTCACAAACATGACAGAATGGTCATGGTAGAGCTCCATAAGACCCATAAAGCAGGACAGGAACTTCACCAGTCTGCCCAGAAGTCAGCCAGTCCTCCAGTTGCTACCAACAGGCTTCGGCCTACAGAGGCCCAAAATAGATTCTTCTTCTTCTTCTTCTTCTTCTTTCGGCTGCTCCCATTAGTGTTTGCCACAACAGATCATCTTCTTCCATATCTTTCTGTCCTCTGTATCTTGCTCTCTCAAACTCATCACCTGCATGTCCTCTCTCACCACATCCATAAACCTTTTCTTAGGCCTTCCTCTTTTCCTCTTCACTGGCAGCTCTATCCTTGGCACCCTTCTCCCAATATACCCAGCATCTCTCATCTGCACATGTCCAAATCAAAGCAATCTCACCTCTCTGACTGTCTCCCAACCCAAAATTTATTACTTGTCTTAAAAGTTCAAAAATGCAAATTCCTAAAATAAATCAAAATATCTTACAAGGGAGAGAAGCCGTAAAGACAATCTAAACTAGAATCTTTGTAAACAGAGAGTTTGTTAGCAGAAATATAGAAACCTAGAAAAAGTGCTCAAAAGAGAAAAATGGCAATCCGAGGTAACAAAGTCCAAAACACAATCCAGCAGCAGTAAGCCAAGAAGAAAAGCAGTAAAAATCACAAAATAAATAAAACAAACAAATACAGTGCTTACAAACTCCATTACAAACTCAATGCTCCACTGCTGAGTTTCATTTCTGACTGAGGAGTTAAAGTGGAGGAGAAGGAGGATGAAGACATAGTAGCAGTGATGTCAGGGTGGACCTGCCTCCTGAGGCTTTACCCATGAAGGAATGGACACCATTTATTAACAGAAATAACACAAAATACAAAAATAATTTAATAATAATTTAAATTTAATAATAATTAAAAATTAACAAAACAGCAGAAAATACAGACAATAAATACAAGTCAGGAAAAAAAAACCTTTTGTGCTGTAACACAACAGTAATAGAGACACACTAAACATAACCTGTGTGTGGTGCCTGTTATAATGTAGAAGGGTGACGAAAACTACAAAGTGTAGGTTAGCCAGTGCAGCGGGGTGTTGTTTGATTGTAACAGATACCAGACTGTCCTGTGTAACCATTGATGCAAATGGAGAGATCTTGCTTCATCTATAGATACTAGCTGTCCCCTGCAGCTCCGCCCATGTAATAGTGAAACAGAGCAAACTTTTAAAATCAAAACAAAAATATAAAGAAGAAAAGTTAAGTTAAGTGTTAAGTTCTGACAGGAGAGCTTTTTTCCCCGCGTGGGGGGAAAAGCACTTGGCCGTGACATCTCTGGCCACCCTCTAAAACGCACAAAGCTCTGATCTCTCTCTCAAAAATGTCAAATGTTACTTCTTAACAATCTGTAGGTGATAATGTCTGTTGAACAAACAGGTATTGCTAGCTAAGCGGAGGCAAAGTATGCTGCAACACATGGTGAGACGTAGACCAACTTGAACAGAGGCTGGGGTGTGATTGAGGAGGGCCTCGGCCCACAGTGTGTCTCTCGAATTCGTGCAAATAAATTGGTACCGCAAGCGAACTATGATACTTTGCACAATGACAGAGGTCACAATTTCAACAGGAATGTTCAAGCAAATTGTTGAAAAAACCCAATCTAAATTCGTTAAGTAGTTCTCTTGTGAAAAGCAGACAGACATACAGACAGCATTGGATTTTTATATATATATATATATATCTATATATCTATATCTATATCTATATCTATATATATATATATATATATATATATATATATATATATATCTGGGCGGAGTGGTGGCTCTGAGGCTAAGGATCTGCGCTGGTATCCAGAAGGTTGTCAGTTCGAATCCCCGTCACTGCCAAAAGAGATCCTACTCTGCTGGGCCCTTGAGCAAGACCCTTAACCTGTAATTGCTCCAGGGGCGCTGTACAATGGCTGACCCTGCGCTCTAACCCCAAGGGGTATGCGAAAACTAACAAATTTCTAATACGAGAAATCGTATAAGACGAAATAAAGAACAAAAACAAAAAAAAAATATATATATATATGTATATAAAACATATATAACATATATATATGTTGCATAGTTTACTGTCAAATAATGCAAAGAGTATGTGACATATGTTTCGCCCTTATTTGGGCTCATCAGGCGTACACACTCACTGCACTCCTATCGGGGATCGAACCTCAGACGTCAGCGTTAGAGGCGAAGCCTCTTTACGTTGCGCCCCGGCGTGTGGTTCATTTATTTGACAGCCTGGAGATTGGGGTAATTACATTCATAGCATTCTATGATCTGCTTCTCACAACTGAGAGGGCAACGTGGCGGATGTTTGCCGACTTGCAGACTAACCACAAGCGTTACCTGGTAGGTAACCACCCATAAAATCAGATTGTGATTCAGACTACGAATGCTATGAATATATATATATATATATATAGAGAGAGAGAGAGAGAGGGAGAGTGCGTGTGTGTGTGTAAGAGAGATCAATCCCAAGTACAAAACAGAAGTAAACAAATTGTAAACCAATACAAAAGTGAAAGACGCAGACCTATGTATCCAGTATGGTACAGTCTGATGGCTGTGGACAAACATGATCCCCAGCAGTGCCCTCTATCACGCCTAACCACTACCTAAAGACAAGAGCAGGAGAGGAAAGGTTTGGAGCAGACACTGATACAGCTCATTGCTGCCCCCATCACATGACAAACCAACTCAGGATCCCAGATCAGGACCCGAGTTCAGCCATGTAACGGGTGACACCTCAGCACCACACGAGTTTAGATGGAATAGAACCAGTGTGAGGCTTTCTTAATGGTGGCTGGAGTGCCAACAAGACATCAGGGAAAACCATTTCCTTTAATTTGCCATCATTCGCTTTTTCTGCCATTGTCTGTAGTAGGTCTAAAGTCAGCCCCATAGTGCATGGACCTTCCTGATGAGTTTATTCAGGGGTCTGGTTTTCTTTCCCAGCAGACCACAGAGCAGATCATAACACTTAAACCATGTTCTGACAGAATATTCACAAAAGATGTGTCTTGTGTATTTGGATAAAGAATGCAAACAAATTAGCTTGTGCTGCAAAAGGAAAAGAATGTGCTGATAAGACTTTGGTCAGAAGACAGAAACGGTGTGTGTGGGGTTACAACTTGAGGTTGGAAAGTCTGTATGTGCAGTATTGGTGGGCAAAGGTATAGTTTACCAGAGACTCCTTTAAAGTTCTGCCCAGTTTTGACCACAAAATATACATGCATTTCTTTTTTTTCCTTCATAATTCATAGTTCAAGTTATAATCTTGCTGTCAAAATTTCCCCTTGTTGTGGTACATTGAAACACATACTTTTCTCTTAGTCAATCCATGTCATTTTTATTAAACACCTTTTGCTGCAAGCAAGAGAGCAATAAAACTGAAAACAAGTTACAATCCAGTATTAAGATTCTGGGTGCTGTAGATTATAAAATCAGCAAATAAGACAAGGTAGGAACCCAGCCTGAAGGGGATTCGGTCCTTATGACGATTATACACACTTTCAAACTAAGGCACTCCAGAAGCACGGGGTAGAACATGCAAACCCCATGTCAGCGACACCCAACAACTTCAAAATACGATGGAGATTTGATATACTGACGCTAGATATAAGTTCTGCTCTCTTTTCTCCCAATATTTTAACTTGGAAGACCCGAATCTTACATTTCCATGCAAGCAGCTGCCAGTCACTGATTCAAGTGTCTCCTCCAGTAACTTATTAAAAGACAGATGGTTTTATGTTTCTTGAAACTTGAATGGCCTCATCCATACAAGTGACTTATGACTTTTGGTAAAAAGATACGTGCAGTGCCTATAAAACATATTCACCCCCTTGGAGGTTTTCACATTTTATTGTAATTCAACATTGAATCACAGTGGATTGAATTTGGCTTTTTTGAAACTGATCAACAGAAAAAACAAATCTTTACTATTAAAGGGAAAACAGATCCCTGCAAAGTGGTCTAAATTAATTACAAATGTAAGACACAAATTAATTAATCGCATAAGTATTCAAGTCAGCAGTATTTAGTAGATTCACCTTAGTCAGCCATGACAGGCTTGGATCTGTGTGGTCAGGTCTCTGTCTCGCTATCATCTTTGCACATCTTGCCTCTGCCAGTTTTCTCAAATTCTCCTTTGGAAAACTGAATCCGCTCTGTCACGTGTCATGGAGATCATAAGTGAGCAGCATTTCTCAAGTTCAACCACAAATTCTCAAATGCATGGCGATCTAGACTCGGACTCCAGGACATTAGTAGTGCAGTTGTGAAGCCATTCCTATGTAGCTTTGGCTTTGTGCTTGGGATTGTTGTCTTCTTGGAAAAACAAATGTTCTCCCAAAGCTCAGATTTCTTGCAGACTGTTTCAGGTTTTCTTTCAGAATTTCCCATATCTTGCTGCGTTCATTTTCCTCTCACATACCTTCATGGGCCTGTTGCACTGAAACATGCCCACAGCATGACACTGTCGTCATCGTGCTTCACAGTGGGGATGGTATGCTTTTGATGATGTGCAGTGTTTAAACATCCCATTTAATTTGATGGCCAGAAAGCGTTTGATCTCATCTGACCACAGGACCTTCTTCCAGATGAGTTCAAGTTTCCCATGTGCCTTATGGCAAACTCTAGCTGAGAAGTCCTGGCGTTTTTTTCTCTTTGCCACTCTCCCATTAAGCTTTGACTGGTGAAGCACACAGCTAACACAAATATGCACAGTTTATAGTATGTATTTATACATATATTAGATGTTAGGGACCTTTTGTAACCATAGATAGACAGATGTGAAATGCACTATATGATAGATAGATAGATGTGAAAGGCAGTATATAACAGATAGATAGATAGATAGATAGATAGATAGATAGATAGATAGATAGATAGATAGATAGATAGATAGGCAAGGCACTATATGATAGATAGTTAGATAGGAAAGGCACTATATGATAGATAGATAGATAGATAGATATGAAAGGCACTATATTATAGAAAGACAGACATGAAAGGCACTATATAACAAATAGACAGATAGATAGATACTACATAATAGATAGACAGACAGACAGACTGATTCTGACTTGGTAGGCCCAGTCCCAATGAGGCATAAGGTATAAAGGAGCTCCTGCAGCATTTCTTGGCACACGTCTGTTGAATGATTCGCTAGCTGAAAGTCCTCAGTGTTGGTGTGTCACAGAGAGGATGTGCAGTATTGTTCATAGTGGCACTCAGGTTTGTTTTAATTCTCTCCGTTGCTATGACCCCCAGGGGGGTACAGAGTGTTTCCTATAACTGAGCTTGTTGTTTTAATTGGCTCGTTAATTTGGTAGGCCTCCCTTGAAGTGATGTTACCAGCCAGCACACTACAATGTAGATAACCACACTGGCTATCACAGACTTATAGAAGATGTGAAGGATGTCACTTTCTACATTAAAGGAATGCAGTCTCTTAAGTCTAAAGAGTCAACACTGCCCTTTCTTATATAGTTTCTCTGTGTTCCAAAACAAGGCCAACCTGCCATTGATGTGGACACCCAAGTACATGTAGGAGTAGACCACCACTAAATCCGCTCCCTGAATAGTAAACCAGACATAGAGGCTCTTTGGTGTGGTAAAAATCAATCACCAATTTATTAGTTTTGCTGATGTTAGGATGCAGACAATTTTCTTTGTACCAAGTAACAAAGTTCTCCACCTGACTCATCCTTTCTTGCTTTTGGCATTGAATAGAACAGTCCGTAGAGTGTTTGCAGGTTTACGGGCTATTTTGATGCCTGATTTGGAGAGGATACATGCTGTACTTTCCAGTACACCACTATAATAGGGAAGGATGTGCCAAGTAGGATGTGAGATCAGGTTAGAGTAGAGTCAGTGCAAGAAACACAGTATCCTATGTAGTTCATACCCAGCTGTATATGTGGGACAAACATCTAAAACATTCGCAATGTGCATACAAGAACATCGCAATGCTATCAGAAGAAAGGACCTACAATCTCTGATATATGCACATACAAGTTCAACTGTTTAATGTTTAACTGGGGCATGGTGCAATTTGAAATTCAGAGCTAATACTAAAAGTGCCAGAGTGCTGGCTGAATCATGCCTTTCAAATGAAAACAGACATCTGGACATGAACCCAGCATATGCAGGCTTAAAAAGAACAACACTGAAATAATAAAAGAGACTTTATGACCAACACCCTCCAAACCCCACCTTAATGATCCACCCCTAACCCCTCATTTGCTATATATTGCCTGTAATTCCTGTATGTCTTATCATTTTCCTATGATTATGACACCTGGTAAGTTGTGGAAAGCTTAGGAATAAAAAACTATTTTAAGATATATGATTCATTTTTTCCCTTTGTGGATTACTAGCTGCAGATATGCAAACTGTATCACAGATCTTCACTTCCATAGGTAGTATAGGTACCTCGCTTCGCTCGCTAACTCCTGGGTTTGGTTAACCGGATATACAATTTAAAGATATTGTTATTTTAATGGGAATTGTTACATATGCATTACTTTCACTTTTACTTTAAAACTTCAGTAAAAATAATATTTGGAATAAACTTTTCTTTAAGATCGCATTGAATTTTGATTCTGTGTTTGGACTTGCATCGTGACAATGCAACGTATAACTGCCTGTGAGTGAAGATCGTTTTTCTCTCTAATAAATAAACCGATTTTTTTGAATGTTTGTCCCTGTGACTTGTTAATTGTCATAGCAAAAGCTATTCTAACGGGAAACTGTAAACGTTTTAATACGAATGGCATATCAAGATCTCCTTTGGTGTCTCATGTTATTCACGGAATGCTTACTTCATTACCTTTCTTGTCGCCTGTTAAAATTTTACATGTTAGAATTGTTCGACCAATTTTTAATATAACTAATCTTGTCCCATTGCATAGTTCATCACTCAGACATAAATTATGCAATAACATTACGATACATCCTTCTTTCTACAGTAATTCAGCCGGTGGAAGACCGGACGTTGTTAACGGTTGTATATATTCTATGGGATGTTGTAAATTGATGTTCTCATCTTCTGATGATCACCACCAACTGCTTCAGCATAGTCTATTGATACCAATTTGCCGTGTAACCGATCAACAATTTTTGCTCTAATTCATTTGACTTCATCATTTCTTGCTGCTAGGATTGCCCGTGTACTCATTTCGCATTCAGACGACTAAGACCTGAGAGCGCAGTAAGTGTGTCTGACAAAAGCATTCACACAACTGAGAGGTGAGATGACCGTGGTCTTGTTTGAAAATGGTTATAAGTAGGGCGTGACTTGAAAGAATCTCATGGCAAAAGTCTCCGTTTCGTGGGCCTGGATTCCAAAAAGTCTCTTCAAAAAGTCTTGTCTCATTGCAGGATTATTTTATATAATAGAGAGATATATGTATGTATTGTTTAGAGATGATATATATATATGTATGTACTGTATAGAGAGTAAACTCTCTGTTTGCAAAGATTATAGTTTAGATTGCCTTTATGGCTTCTCTCCCTTGTAAGATATTTTGATTTATTTTAGGACTTTGCATTTTTGAACTTTTAAGGCAAGTAATCAATTTTGGGTTGGGAGACAAAGTCAGAGAGTTGAGATTGCGTTGGTTTGGACATGTGCAGAAGAGAGATGCTGGGTATATTGGGAGAAGGATGCTAAGGATAGAGCTGCCAGTGAAGAGGAAAAGAGGAAGGCCTAAGCAAAGGTTTATGGATGTGGTGAGAGAGGACATGCAGGTGATGGTGTAACAGAACAAGATGGGGAGGACAGAAAGATATGGGAAAAAAAAAAATTATTAGTGCTTTCCACAACCTGCTGGATTTGCTTTGAAAACTTCACTGCTAAAATGATACCACAAAACAAGCAGACACAAATAGAAAGACTGCTTTTCTGGAAGTCGCAAACTAGAGACGTGTCTTGTCCGCCATACACTCATCTTGTCTATTCACTACAAGTTCACTACAAGTTCACTACAAGTGAATGACCCTTTAAACCTCCAATATCATGGCAGGGATTTGCTGAATAAGAAGGGCAGAGTATTTCGGATGTTCAGCCATATTGTTCACCCACAAGACGATCCCATTACCCACTGTATGACATTCACTTCTGCTGTCAAGCCACAATTGATGTTCTCAGCTTTATCCCATCATGCAATCATCTGTTTAAGCATTAACACCATTGCTCTGTCTCATGTACCATCTCATCTGTCTCTGGTAATGACATTCATGCCCTTCTCCCTCACTTCAGAACAGCCATCTGCTTGTTGTTCCTTTCCTCAGGTCTCCTTGTACTAGCCCAGCAGCTGCTTTCATGCTAGACATTCGTCATCTGGCTGTCCCTATGCTGTGCCCAGTCCAACTCCAACTCCAACTGTCAGTTTCAACTGTAAGGAATGGAATCCGGAAATGGAAGGCCACAGGCACAGTTGCTGTTAAACCCAGCAGGTCTGGCAGGCCAAGAAAAATACAGGAGCGGCAAATGAGCAGGATTGTGAGAATGGTTACAGACAACCCACAGATCACCTCCAAAGACCTACAAAAACATCTTGCTGCAGATGGTGTATCTGTACATCGTTCTACAATTCAGCGCAATTTGCACAAAGAACATCTGTATGGCAGGGTGGTGAGAAAAAAGCCCTTTCTGCACTTACGCCACAAACAGAGTCGCTTGTTGTATGCCAATGCTCATTTAGACAAGCCTAACCCTAACCCTAACCCTAACCCTAATTATTAGTGCTAATTATAATCAGACCAAGTATCTTGGTGTATCAGGAGGAACAGAACTGCTTGGGGAAAGTCCCTGCCAATGTCACAATGCTGTGCAAAGCTGGCGAATCCTGAGGTTACCACAGTGCAAAAAAACACACCCTTGAGTCCCTAAGTGCATTAAGTCCTCACCTTTGAGATGGCAGCATGGCACCGGAATTGAGAGTAGTGGGGTCTTTTCACGGGCAGGGGGTGAAAGGTAGGGGCTGTTATAGTGATATTACATTTTCAGTTACTACCAGGATGTAATGCTTCTTTTTATTTGTCTCTTTGAAGCTTGACTAGAAGTGGCTAGACTCAGCTGCATGAAAGGAAGCTCAGCCGTGGTATAGCTAACTTGCTGAAGGCCCCTGTGCTCCTGTCTGGCATAACTGTTAGTAATTTATTCGTAACTAGCTCCTAGGGGCTGGCTGGGCAGTGGCATCTGCAACCACATCACTGTCAGATTATACACTGGTGACAAACAAACCAGCTCTCTAAATGGGAATTGTTTTGTTTTTTTAAGCATTTTATTGAATTTATTAAAAGCAAATAACATTCCAAACAAGCAAGTCAAATTTTACAAAATTAACTTCGGATCAAATCAGCCCTCACCCATGAGAATAGTAGAAAAAATAAGTAAATAAATAAAAATAAATAAGGGAAGAGAATCCACTAACTCAATTTAAATACTTATTATAAAATGTTATTGATTAGAGCAGGGGTCCTCAATCACAGTCCTGGAGGGCCGAAGTGGCTGCAGGTTTTTGTTCTAACCCGGTTGCTTAATTGGAAAGCAATTCTTGCCAATAATTTAATTTCATGGTTTGTTAGTGTTTTAACTCTGCTATGTCGGGTCATTCTCATATCTTAGATTTTCTTCCCCTTTCTAAGGATATCATCCAAAACGGATGAGTAATTCTCAGTCGTTCACTTTTTTCTCTTCACTTTCCTTCCAATTATTTTATTAAACCCAATAGTGCCTGATAAATATACACAGGTGTCAATGGTAACAAGCTAAATGGAGAAATGCTGGTCTCTTTTGTCATTTGCATGTTATTACTAATTAGATAACCAAGAATATAACTGTTTAAGACTAAAATACAACAACATTTATTTATATAGCACATTTTCATACAAATAATGTAGCTCAAAGTGCTTTACATGATGAAGAAAGAGGAAAAAAAAGACAAAATAAGAATTAAAATAAGAGAAAATAAGAGAACACTAATTAACATAGAATAAAAAAAACTCCAGACGGCTGGAGAAAAAAATAAAATCTGCAGGGGTTCCAGGCCATGAGACCACCCAGCCCCCACTAGGCATTCTACCTCACATAAATGACATCAATCAGTCCTCATTGTATTCAGGGTTCTCATGGAAGGACTTGATGACGGTCATGTGGACTTCTGGTCTTTATTCCATCAATGGAGGGACATCATGGAGCTTTGATTAGGTGGTGGTGGCACAGATTGACGACACAGAAAACCGGAAAAAGAACAGAAGAGAGAGTAGGGGTTAGTACAGATTTTGGAGCCACCATGAAAAATAATAATTAATTGAATTTACAGAGCATCAGGATTAAACTAAAATGAAGCTACAAGAAGACCATGTTAAAGTAATGTGTTTTTAGAAGTTTTTTAAAGTGCTCCACTGTATTAGCCTGGCGAATTCCTATTGGCAAGCTATTCCAGATTTTAGGTGCCTAACAGCAGAAGGCCGCCTCACCACTTCTTTTAAGTTTAGCTCTTGGAATTCTAAGCAGACCCTCATTTGAAGATCTAAGGTTAGGATTTGGAGTGTAAGATGTCAGACATTCCGAAGTATAAGATGGAGCAGATTATTTAAGGCTTTATAAACCATAAGCAGTATTTTAAAGTCAATTCTGAATGACACAGGTAACCAATGTAGTGACATCAGAACTGGTGTGATGTGCTCGGGTTTTCTTTTCCTAGTTAGGATTCTAGCAGCTGCATTCTGCACTCGTTGCAATCGATTTATGTCTTTTTTGGGTGGTCCTGAGAGGAGTGCGTTACAGTAATCTAGTCGACTGAAAACAAAAGCCTGAACTAATTTTTCAGCATCTTTCAATGATAAGAGGTCTAACTTTTGCTATATTCCTTAAGTGGAAAAAATGCTATCTTAGTGATCTGATTAATATGTGATTTAAAATTCAGGTCACAGTCAATAGTTACCCCTAAATTCTTTACCTCCGTCTTGACTTTTAATCCTAATGCATTAAGTTTATTTCTAATAACCTCATTATATCCATTATTGCCAATCACTAAAATTTCAGTTTTCTCCTTTATTTAGTTTGAAAAAATTACTACTCATCCATTCTGAAACCCAAGTAAGACATTGTGTCAGTGAATCAACAGAGTCGGGGTCATCAGGTGCTATTGATAAGTACAGTTGCGTGTCATCAGCATAGCTGTGGTAGCTCACGTTATGCCCCGAGATAATCTGACCTAAAATAAGCAATAAGGGTTCACAATCTTAATGAGCGAGACGACTAAAATGAAGCACAAGTGTTACTTGAGCAATAAGGGCTTCTTATTAAACAATTGGGTTGGAGCAAAAACCTGCAGCCACTGTGGCCCTCCAGGACCCCTAGATTAGATCCTACCAGGTTTTAAAAAAGTTGTACACAGATTCTGTAAGGGAGAATTTGATTTTACACACTTTATAAAAACAAACACGTTTTTATTTTATTTTCTTCGCCTGTGGGCAGCGCCTTTCCGGTTCCCACAGGCACAACACAGTCCCAATAAGCACAAGCATTATCCCAATCACAATACTTTCTCTTTCTTTCTCCTCTACTCCTCCCCGGCATGCTTTGTCTCCTTCCTCCTGACTTTGGCTCCTGGAGTGGTGGCTGCTGGCTCCTTTTATAGCCCACCCAGTAGTGCTCCAGGTGTTTGATCTATTTCTGGTTGCACTTCCTGGTGTGGTGGAAGAGCCACCCACATGGGCTCAGGAACAACTGCAGCGCCCCTGTCAGGCACTCGGCTCCTTAACAGATAAATCTGGCAGACCACAAGTCCTTGATAGAGGGACCGAGGTAAGGAACAGTAAGAGATGCCGACACAGAAATGAAATTTGGAAAAAAAGTGCAATGTATTGTGCAGTAAATGCCGCAAATAGTCACAAAAGTTGTGCGTTGCAAAAAGGCAAAGAAATTAAAAAAAAAAAAAAAAGTCCTGTAAAAATTGCACCCATCCAATTGTTCCCTCAAGGTCCTTTTCTCAAATATAAATTCATTTTATTAACCTACTCCTGTTCTGAAGCAACACGTACATCCTCCTGCTCACCCAGCTTTTTCCCCCTTTACACTTCCTCACAGGCCTTCATAAGTTCTCCCAGGAATTGGCTGACAAAAGACCTGGATACCCATCTCCCTGTGTCGTGTTTCATGTACCTTTGAATCTGGGAGCTATCCGCGTGCATGCACGCTCCCCTGATCACCAGATGGTGCTAGTTCTCGCCCACGCACTGGTCCTCCTCACGACACCCACACTGGTCCTCCTCAACTGCGCCTCCTCAGCGAACAACAAAAGCAACAAAACAAAAACCATCCCAAAAACAAACCCAGCCTTCAAAAACCCATTGCTGTGCCCTGTCTTGCTGCATCGAAGCTCCCAAGGACCACCGAGGAGAGACACCACCCACACCATCCAAAATCCCCCTAAGATGCGGCATCCAGCGACCGCTGACACCGCCGCACACTCTTGTCACGAGCACCGGAAAGGACGCAGGTATGTGCCATTTCCATCCATCCATCCATCCATTATCCAACCCGCTATATCCTAACTATAGGGTCACGGGGGTCTGCTGGAGCCAATTCCAGCCAACACAGGGCACAAGGCAGAAAACAAACCCCGGGCAGGGCGCCAACCCACCGCAGGGCACACACACATCCACACACCAAACACACAGTAGGGACAATTTAGAATCGCCAGTGCACCTAAACTGCATGTCTTTGGACTGTGGGAGGAAACCCACGCAGACACGGGGAGAACATGCAAACTCCACGCAGGGAGGGCCCGGGAAGCGAACCCAGGTCCCCAGGTCTCCTAACTGCAAGGCAGCAGCACTACCCACTGCATCACCGTGCCGCCCATGTGCCATTTCTGCAAGTTTAATTTATAATACAGTGGATAAACCAGAAACTGTCCTGCCTGAAGTTGATAAGGCCTTCTATGTACCTACATTGTGTTAAAGAGAGTTGCATCTTCACAGCCCCCTGGCGGCACCCCCAGATCCCAACAGCATTGTAGAGAACTTCATCTCCCATGGAGCCCTGCAGGAATCCGAGGCACCACTGCCACCCAGGGCCTACCATCTAGCATAATGGTTGACGTACTGTTCTGACCAGGCTTGCTCCCCCGGTTCATACAGTCAAGAGGTGTCCCGGCCGTCTGTGACAGTAGTCAGCAGTACCATGTAAACTGTGCAGACGTCACTGAAAGTAGATGACAGTGCACAGTGATCTATCAGCAAGAGTTCAGCTACTTTCGAAAACAGTCGACTTGGTTGACAAGAAAGATTGAAAACACGCACAAAATGACTACAACTGAGCAGAAAATGCCGATGAAATGTCGGTGCTACAGCGTTCAACAAGAAGATTGGCAGCAGCATCCAATTCGTTGCCAGCCATCAAGGTCAGAGTTGATGGTAACAAGACATTGAACGGTGAAGCCACTGCATCAAGATTGTGAAACTGCTGTTTTAGTTAAGTTATTAAAACTTTAAGAAAAAATCTATATGGCCCGAGTGGGCCCCCTAAGCTCGTAGGCCCTTCTGCTTTGCACAATTCATTGCTATGCCATAGAAGCTGAGTTGTTGGCAGGAAGAGAAGTAAGTTGAAGAAGGTAATTTGAAAGATTATGAGAAAGCAGTATGGTAGCTGTCTTTCATGCTGACTTTGAGCCCATGTCCAGAAGTCTTCAAACTGTTTCATAATATCCGGCCTGTATTCATCTTTTTAGGTGCCTTTCCTGTTCAGGTTCATAGTGTGACCATGATGAGGCCATGTACTGTACCTTCACACGCTGTTTCAGTCAGAGTTTATGGCTTCTAAATGTTATATCCTTCCCTGTATTTGGCCTTGAGTCACCAAATGTGGTGTGACGTGATTTTTAGAATTTGTAGCACAGCAGAGGATGCTGTTATCAGGGTCTCTGAGGAGGGCTAGATTAAGTGCACTTGTCTGACGCAGCGTGTCAGAGGTCTGTGCATTTCCCTCCCTTCCTTCCTCATGTAATTATTTGCAGAGTTGGCACTCTTCATTTTCATGCTTCCGTAGATCCTCGGCGGGTGTGGCTGGGAAGACGACACTGCTGTTTATGTGCATGCGCCTGCTGATGCCACTTTGAACCGGCATGTGATGACTTCTCCCCTGTTACTTGTAGTCCCTGTTTCTCTGGGGGACCTGATGCACAACTAGCTCTCTGGCAGTAGACATTTACCATGCAGGCGGACTTCAATGGTAGCAGTGGCAACTGGTTAAATTCTCTCTCCTGCCAGTGCGGTTGAAATTGTTCTTGGCTGTTCTTAGGTTGCCCAAGTGTACCTGTATAATCACCCAGAGGCATGCCCCCCAGTGTCTCCTGAAGAGCATGTCTCTGCATGGGTGGCTAAAGGAACCATATGAGGCTTCTGCCAGGATCTTGGCTAGGCTCGGTTTTGCTGTACCATTTTTGGGCTCCCACTCTCAAGAGGCTTGGGGTGACAACAGCTCTGGTAAGTTGTGTATTTTGTCCTGCTTACTCTGTGCTGAATGCGTTTTTGACACATTTGGAGAGTTGCAGATCTGCTCCCCTTCTAACTTCATGGATGTGTCTGAGATGGGGAGGCTTGGCTGTTTTAATGAGAGGCGTATGACTTAGAGATCCATGAGATGTCTTGCATTGAAATCTTAAAATCTCGTACATGGCTTGCAGAACTTTAGAGTTGCAAATATGAGCTGGTAAAGTTTAGCCATGGCAAGCTTTGTTGTGACTTCACTTGTGCGTCTTGAGGAAGATGAGGCGGGTTTTCAGCTGAGAGTCATTTGCTCACGAGGCAGTTAAATCATATTCCAGTTTCCTCTTTTTATTTCTTTATCTAATATCTTCCCATTTGACAAAGAAACTACTCTGCACTAGGCTTTCTTGCAGCTTCTCCACACAGCAGCCATGTCCTCCCGGGAAGATAAATCACAGCCCGGTAAGATTACCTTCGCCTTTTTTCACATCGTGCTTTACTTCTCTTTAGTTTCCTTTTAGCATAACACTCACTGGTGACATGGGGCATGTGTGTCTTATGTGTGTACAGATGAGCTGTGATTTGAGAGGCAGCCATAAGACTTGTGGTGCTTCATGAGAAAAGCACTTATCTGTGTACTTAAACCTCTAGGGCTACACACAGCATGTAGTAAACAAGCTGCTAAAAGTGGTTCCGTCGGCTAGCGCAACATCTTTTTTGTGGCCATTTGTATCTGTTCAGACTTTCTTTTTAATACAATTTGATTATGTCCCTTACCAGGAAGAGAGACCCAGTCAAGTCTGTTTATCTTAATAGAGCAGCTTTCATCTGGAGCGGTATGTGCAATAGAACTGTGTAAGCAAATGAGCAAAAAGCCTAACCTCAGGCAGGAAGTGTCACCTAATTAACAAACTAATTAAAAGGGCAGGCTGAGTTATGGGCGCACTCTGGACCCCATCTTGTTCCTTAGAAGTCTACGATTCTATAATGTGGGAAGTGACATCCTTCACATCTTCCACAACTGGGTAATTCCATGTCAGATCATCACACTTTTGGGCCTCATGCTGACAGATTTTAACAAAACTTGGCATGCTGATCTGGTCATATGAGGAACCCATGGAACTGAAATTGCACTTGTCTTGAATTGATATAAACGGAGATTTAAACTAACAAAATTTGAACTTATTGGGGGGAGGAGGAGGATTATGACTCTAATTGACTTTATCTCTCTATTATATAAAAAAAATCCTGGGACGAGACAAGACTCTTTTCAAGAGATTTTTTTCCAAGTCCCGTGAGACAAGACTTTGGCCATGAGATTTTTTTAAAGTTATGCCCTCCTCTCAACCATATTCAAACACGCACACGGCCCTCTCACCTCTCATTCGTGTGAGTGCTTTTGACAGTCACAGTTCCTGCTCTCTCCGCTCTTATAAATTTTATCGTTTTCCTCACCTTAAGTTCACAATCAATGAAGACGCATTATGTTCAAATCTTATTGATGAATTTCGTCACAAAGGGTTATCAACAGAAAAAATGAGTACACACCGAGAAACGATGAAGTCAAACGAATTTACGCACAAAATGTCGATTGGTTACACAGCAAATTGGTGAAATGTGTATCAATAGACAGTGCTGAAACAGTTGGTGGTGATGGTGCGGAACATTAAAAAAACATCATGAAGAATATCTACAACCGTTAACACCGTCCGGTCTTCCAACGCACAAATTACTGTAGAAAGAAGAATGTATCCAAGAAAGGTAATATAGTACATCTTGAGGTTAACATTAGACAACAAAGGAGATCTTGATATGCCATCCATATTAAAACGTTAACAGTTTCCCATTAGAATAGCTTTGGCAAAGACAGTTAACAAATCTCGGACCCAAACATTTGAAAAAAGTAATTTTATTTAATAGAGAGAAAGAAACAAAATTCATTCACAGGCAGTTATACATTGCGTTGTCACGATGAAAGCCCAAACACAGAATCAATATTCAGTGCGATATTGACGAAAATATAATTCAAAAAATTGTTTTTAGTGAAGTTTTATAGTAAAAGTGTAAGTTTAAAAAGTATTTGCATGTTAATTTCAAATCCAAACCGAACGAAATCGTATTACGCAACAAATAACTAACACAACATGAAACATAATTTACTTTCAAATTATTATTTGATTTTTAATATGGTTAATTACTCGCTGTAATGTAAAATAGTTACTTCTATTATGCATATGTAACAATTCCCATGAAAATATCAATCTGTTTAAATTGGACATCCGCATGCCCATACGTGAGCAGCAGAAGCGCAAAGAGGCTAGAGCATAGTGCAGGCCCAAGAGTTGGCAAGCGAAGTAGGCAGGGTGCAAAGCCCCCTAGTCTTCCTAAAGTTAAGTTGCACAGAAATGGTTCCAATATTATTTTAAAGCTCTTTTCCAGTCCTATATTTTGTGTAAATACTATGCTATCCTCAAAATGAAAAATTACCATGTTATAAGTGATTATAATATCCATCCATCCATCCATCCATTATCCAACTCGCTATGTCCTAACTACAGGGTCACCAGCCAACACAGGGCGCAAGGCAGGAAACAAACCCCGGGCAGGACGCCAGCCCACCGCAGTGATTATAATATGAAACACTGAATAGCTAGCTTATAATGTCATAAACGTCTCCAGAAAATGTGGTCTTTGGTTTTTGAGTCATTATTGAGCTTTCATTACTTATAGGAGGCAATCACATGGTTTCATATCACTAATGGGCCTTTTACATAGCTGCCATATTGGCATGAGAAAGTATTTCAAAGTCATAATCAACCACCCCCCGCCCCCCCCCAAAAGTTCAGACTTTGCTATAGCTTAAATGTCCAGTAATACTGATCCAAGACATGTGCAATTTCAGTTCTTTTGGTTTCTCATTTGACCCAATCAGCATGCCAAGTTTAGTTAAAAGCTGTGACGATGAGTTCTTTAAAGGTGATGATTTGACATGGAATTACTCAACTTCTGTGCTGTCCAGTGTGGTGTGCTGGGTCAGTAACATCACTTCAAGAAAGTCTTGCTGAATTTACAAGCTTATTAAAAGTGCAGGCTCAGGTATGGGACACACTCTGCAGATAGAAGCAGGGGAGAGGATTAAAACAAAACTGAGTGCCATTACGAGCAATGCTGCATATCATCTCTGTGATACACTAACATTGAGGACTTTCAGCCAACAAATTACATCCCAGCCAATATAATATCTATCTATTATGTAGTGCCTTTCACTATCTATCTATCTATCTATCTATCTATCTATCTATCTATCTATCTATCTATCTATCTATCTATCTATCTATCTATCTATCTATCTATCTATCTATCTATCTATCTATCTATCTATCTATCTATCTATCATTGACATGTTGAACTGTAAAGTAAAACGTTGCAGATTCATTCAGCCTCCACTGTGTAACTCTGCATGGGCTCACCTGCTAGTCGGAGCACATCATTTGAACTCCGTGCTTGTGATCTGCACCTTATAAATCACTTTTCTCCGGTCCAGGTTCATTGCTCCAACAGAAGGAAGCCACAGTCCCAAAGCATGCCAATCATTAACTCCTTTATCATTATAGTGCCATTGCCACTATAATGCCAGTTTTTTACCTAGGGAGAGGAGAGCACAGAAGGCACTAGATTGGACCACCTGACAAAACCCACACATGAAAGCAATGAGGAAGACCTTTGGGGTTGTTTACAGTAACCATGGGGATGGATTAAGAAGCATTAGCATAGGTATGCAAATATTCAGTAACATTTAGCTGTCTGAAACAGCATTGCACTTTATTCAAATGAAGACACTGTTGAATTACATTTCTTACATGTGTTTATTTATTTGAAGAGAGAGAACAAATATTGCCTCTATGTCATTATGCGAGACTAAATCCAACACAAACCTTATGGAGGTTAATTTGTTTAATTTAAATTGGCTTGTTTTTAGACACCAGTAACGTACAGTAATACATTACATAAATATTATTTCACCCCTGTTTGTATACAATTCTTTCCTTTGGGTGTTATTGTCATTTAATCATTACGTATACTCCAGCAGCATCAGATAGAAGGAAGAAGCCAACAGTGTACCAGTTCATCACAGGTCACATTTATACAGTTACCTCTCTTTTTAATATATTGTAAATTAAGCACAGAAACAGAGATAAAAAGTTGGAGTGCACTCAGGCAAACTCTGTATATTATGAAGTCAAAGTAATAAACACAGTAATCAGACTGGAGAAAGATGGCGGTGGCGCTGTTTATGATTTTTGAGTCTTTGAGTGGTGGCTCTGAGGCTAGGGATCTGCACTGGCAATCGGAAGGTTGCTGGTTCGAATCCCATAAATGCCAAAAGGGACTCTGCTCTGTTGGGCCCTTAAGCAAGGCCCTTAACCTGCAATTGCTAAGCGCTTTGAGTAGTGAGAAAAGCGCTATATAAATGCAAAAAATTATTATTATTATTAATTATTAAATTATTAATTATAATGGGAAGCTGTCTTTTTCGAATGACCTTTGGAGGTCAGAGCACAGGTTCAGACATTGTATAGCACCCTTGTAAAAATTTCTAGGTTAAGGGTCTTTCTCAAGACCCCAGTTGGTAGGATTCCTTCTGGAAGTAACGTAACGGGGTTTGAACCAGCAACCTTCCCAATATCAGCTCAGATCCACCACTCCACCTTAAGGTGGGTTCAGGAGCTCCCGAACAGGAAGTGATGTCATATGCCTTTGATTTTGTTTTGATTTCCAAATCTGCAGAAGGAAGGAGAGGACAAGAATTATAAAGCAGCATCAAGCAGTGGCTTGGGGTGGAATTGCATGTCGACAAGCCCTGAGGTTCTCTCCTAGGCATATGTGTGTGACACGATAAATAAATAACAAATTGATTAAGTTTGCTGATGATACCACAATAGGTGGAATGGCAGATCATTTAGAATCAGCCTAATCCTTACAGAAGGACAATAGGTAGATTGTAGGCTTGGGCAGATTTGTGGCTGATAAAATTCAACAAAAGTAAATTTAAAATATTATATGCAGGAAGTAAAAATGTTAGATTTCCGCATACAGTGGGAAGTTTGGAAGGTGAAACTACAGCTTTCTGCATGAGAAGGACCCAGAAGGTGTAGGTGACCCGTCACTGTACATCCAGGTAGCCTTCCTAATGGCTTCTGTGCACTAACTGGATGTTAGGTTATATAGCAAGTTGTTTAGCGTACAAGTCAAAAGAGG
Organism: Erpetoichthys calabaricus; assembly: GCF_900747795.2. Taxonomy (NCBI): domain Eukaryota; kingdom Metazoa; phylum Chordata; class Cladistia; order Polypteriformes; family Polypteridae; genus Erpetoichthys; species Erpetoichthys calabaricus. The sequence goes on from NC_041397.2 coordinate 14,795,863, forward strand.
ATGTGCTGAAGTTAGATAACTCACTAGTGAGGCCTCTCACCTGCAGTACTGTGTGCAGCTTTCGTTTTAATATTGCAAAAAAAGACATAACAGTGCTGGAGAAAGTCCAGAGGAGAGCAACTAGGCTGATTCTAAGACTGCATGGTATAGGTTATGAAGAATGTTTACAGAAGTTGAACCTTTTAAGTTTAAGTGAATAGAGATTAAGATGTGAATATCATTGAAATGATTAGATAGATAGATAGATAGATAGATAGATAGATAGATAGATAGATAGATAGATAGATAGATAGATAGATAGATAGATAGATAGATACTTTATTAATCCCAAGGGGAAATTCATATACTCCAGCAGCAGCATAATGATAAAAACAATATTAAATTAAAGAGTGAATTTAAAATTATAGAAGGAATTAGTGTGATGGCTCCCAGTTATTACTTTAAATTATTATTACTTATTATATTATCCAAGGCAACTTACAACATTTGGAATTCAATTGGTCACGTTTTATTTGTTTTTTCCAATTGGAAAATAGGCAGGTGAAGTGATATCATCTGTTAAATTCTGCTCCATACTTGTAATATTTTTATTTTTATATTGTATTGAGGATTACTTGTGTTCTGTGTATTGTGGTGTATTGACCCCCTTCTTTTTGACACCCTCTGCACGCCCAACCTACCTGGAAAGGGGTCTCTCTTTGAACTGCCTTTCCCAAGGTTTCTTCCATTTTTTTCCCCTACTAGGATTTTTTTGGGAGTTTTTCCTTGTCTCCTTAGAGCAGGGGTGTCGAACTCCGGGCCTGGAGGGCCGCAGTGGCTGCAGGTTTTCATTCTAACCCTTTTCCTAATCAGTGAGTAGTTTTCACTGCTAATTAACTCCTTTTCCCTTCATTTCAATAGCCCTGTTTTTAAGGATTCAGTCCTCTGAATTGATTTGTTTCTTCATTAAATGGCAGCCAAACAGAAATGAGACTTGAAACGAGCCAACAGATGACCAGCTTAACTGGGATTTCAAACTCCAACCATTTTCACTCCAACCAGTCTCTTAATGAGAAGCTGATTCTTGCTGTTAATTAAGCCCGTTATTTATTTCAATGGCTTGTTGCTGCTCTCATTCTGCCACAGTAAACATTTCCAAATCTGTTGATTTTTCTGTTTTTTCTGTCATATGGCGGCTTGTTTGATGTCTCATTATTGTTTGGCTACTAATTAAGGAAAAAAGAGACAATTAAGGGGCCTGAGTCAAGTTAATTAAAACTAAAGCAAAAGAAGTTAATTAGCAGTAAAAACTGCTCACTAATGAAGAAGATGGTTAGAATAAAAACATGCAGCCACTGCGGCCCATGAGGACCGGAGTTCAACACCTGTGCCTTAGAGAGTCAAGGCTGGGGGGCTGTCAAAAGGCAGGTGTTAAAGCCAATTGCGGCACTTTTTGGGCTATACAAAAATAAATTCTATTGTATTGTATTGTATTGTTCACGAACACAGAGTATCAACAATGTGATTTCAACCCACAACCACCAAATTTTGAAGTCCAGAGACCACTATACCACAAGAACACAGGGACACAGAACTTCACACAAACACAGAGAGTCCTCGAAATGTGGAACAGTCAGAAGAATACAGTCGGCAAGAATTTTTGGCATTGTAGCTGTGCATTTTTCTGATGTTTCCAAAAATTCTGCAGCAACTGGAAAGGCCAGACCCTTGAGCGTAAAGCATACACCAAAAAAAAAAAAAAAATTCCACACTCTGAATATATTAGTTTTAAAGTTTTTAAAGAAAATAGAGAATACCTTGCCAACTTTTTACATTTTTGGAAAAGAGATTGCAGCTACATTCTCGCCCCTGATAGCAAAACCAAAAATATTGTATATCAAGAGGAGCTCGGATATAAAAACTATCAATATAAAATCTTCTCAATACAAATTATTATATATTTTTTTTAATTGATTTTTAAAGTTTGTCCTGTTTCACTACAGAGCCACAGGGGATGACTATTAGGAGATAAAACAGAGTCTTCCATTAGCTACGCTGTTATGTGAAACTTGCTTTCTATTCTAAGCAAACAATTAAGTGAATTTAAAATTAACATTGACTTACTAGGGTTACATTTCATTTCAGGTCCCTGTAAGAGTGAGTGTTACTTCAATAAGACTGTGTGTAAATAATCAAAGAGTTCACAAAATTAAATGAAGTGAGAATTTCCTGATCAGCCACAACACAATCGTGTTTGCAATTTACCACAAAACAAATATGTAGGATCTTCTCATTATAATTAGTAGGGGGTTTAGCTCCCTGCTCGCTTTGTTCGCCAACCCCTTGCCAGGGCTACGCGCTAGTCTCTTTACGGTTCTGCCGCTCACGTATGGGGATGCGAATGTACAATTTAAACAGATTTTAATTTTCATTTGAAGTGTTACATTTGCATCCATGTGATGTATACCTACCCATGAATGAATTTAGTTTCTTTCTCTCTATTAAATAAAACTACTTTTTCGAATGTTTGGCTCTGAGATTTGTTAATTGTCTTTGCAAAAGCTATTCTAACAGGAAATTGTTAACATTTTAATGTGAATGGCATATCAAGTTCTCCTTTGTTGTCTAATGTTATCCCCTGAAGATTTACTACATTACCTTTCTTGGATATATCCTTCTTTCTACATTAATTTGTGCGGTGGGAGACTGGACGGTGTTAACGGTTGTAGATATTCTTCATGATATTGTAAGTTGTTTTCATCTTCCATACGATCACCACCAACTGTTTCAGCATAGTCTATTGATACGCATTTAACCAATTGACATTTTTGGCATAAATTCGTTTGACATCCTCGTTTCTCGGTGCTAGGATTGCCCGTGTACTCCTTTCTTCGGTTGATAACCCTTCGTGATGAAATTCTTCAATATGATTTGGACATAATATGTCTTCTTTAATTGGGAAGTTAAAGTGAGGAAAGCGTTAGAATTTATAGGAGCTGAGAGCGCAGGAAGTGTGTCTGTCAAAAGCATTCACATGAATGAGAGGTGAGAGGACTGTGGTCTTTTTTGAAAATGGTTGATAGGAGGATGGGACTTGAAAGAATCTCATGGCAATATTCTTATCTTGCGGGACTTGAAAAAATCTTTTCCAAAAAGTCTCGTCTCGTCTCCTGAAAAGTCTTGTTGCGTTGAAAGATTTTTTTTATATAATAGAGAGATTTGTTGTTTTGACTCTGCACACATGCTTTTCTTCCTGCAAATTGTACGCTTTGAAATGATTTTCCTTATAACTGCATTAGCTTAATTTCTACAGTATTTCTGATGCAACTGTGCAATTATATAATTGTGCCCACAACGCCCATTTTCAATGCGGTTGTTCAGCAGTATAAGAGAAGCAATATGCAAATGTTTATGGAGAACTGCAGGATGTTTAGCTTTTTCTGCCATGGCAGCTTTGTTGAATTTGCCTCCAGCTCTCTGTATTCCATCTTGCAGAACTGGATCCAGTCTAATGATTTGACTGTTCTTTTGTTGCCACAGTCATTGATGTGGAAACTGTGAGGCACAGCATTAACTGCTTCTTCATTAACTGATTCTCTTACACTTTTCACTGTTCTTTATAAAGCATAAGAAGCACATCTAATAATAATAATAATAATTCTTTACATTTATATAGCGCTTTTCTCACCTCTACTCTGGGTGAAGATGTAGCCCCAAAAGGGATTCACTTACATTTTAAATTCTTCTAAGTCTTTTCTCAGATTATATTCTGGCCACCAAAAAATGAAGAAGATCAGAGCCTGCTTGTGTGACCTTTACTTAGTAGACAACTGAATATATACCAGCTTATGTTGCTAGTTCTTCTCTAAATCTTGTAAGACCGCCAGTGAGTGTATCTGTTAGATCAGGAGCAGTTGTTAATTAAGAGAATTTGTTTGGTAAATAGCTGTACAATCAAAACCCATGCTCATCTTATTTTTATTTGGATGATACACACCATGATGTGGAATGTACCACGCCCTGCCATCATCGCGATTCAGGTTTTCTTTAGTTGCCTTGACAGCATAACCCTTTTCTATTGTGTCTTCTGTGAATGCTTTGTCTTCTTCATGAAAACCTGGATTTTTGTTTAGTTACCTATTGAGACCAATGGCAAGCTGTTCTGCAAAACAGCAATTGTTCGTCATTGAGTATAAAAGCATCACAAATGCATTTGTATGTCGACATTTGCTCCACCACATCAAACCATTCATCAAACCTCAAAGCACGCACATCGATCCTGGAGGATTGTTAAAGCGGTCGGAGTCACAAGAAGTTCAGGCTGGAATTCAGGGTTTGAATGTGGAGAGTTATGACGATATTCCAGAAGAAGACATATTTGAATAAATATAAGACATCCCTTGAAAATAAGCCCTAGTGCATCTTTTGGAGTAAAAATTAATATAAGACCTGGTGTTATTTTCGGGGAAACGTGGTATTATAGTTCGGTTGCAGCACCGATTTATTCACGCAAACAGGCTGCAGAAGTGTCTCCTCTTTTTAAGGCAAATTTATGCAGAAATGGCCACCTACCAGTTTTTCAGACGCTGAGACTTTTCTCATGAATGTCATGTCTTCATATGACAGTTCTTCTTTCTCTCCACAGCTGCACTCTGGAAAGTCTGTATTGTACTGTTGATGCGATATCTCTTCAGTTTCTAATATTGACAAGCAAATAACAACCCTTCAAAAAAGTTCCACAGTTAAAATATCTAAATTTAGAAGATTTTTGTGAAATTCAAAGCTAAAGCGGATCACAGAAAAATTTATGATAGACACGGAAATCAATTCATGCTTATGATTTTTCTGTTAGTTACACTTTTTTTTAAGTTTCTATATACGTTATGCATTCTTTAGAATATACAGTCAGAAAACTGTATGCCTCCGCACCTTTTCATTTGCAAGCAAATAATCTCATATGTCTAACAGTCATTGTGTTTCTTTCTCTATGAGATCATTCTGTTGTTACAGCAAAAATATAGCAGAGTAAGATGGTGGCACTGACCAGGTGGCAGAGTTAAAGATGCTAAGATTTGCACTGGGTGTGATGAGGATAGATAGGATTAGAAATGAGGACATTAGAGGGTCAACTCAGGTTGGATGGTTGGGAGACAAAGTCAGAGAGGCGAGATTGCGTTGGTTTGGACGTGTGCAGAGGAGAGATGCTGGGTATATTAGGAGAAGGATGCTAAGGATAGAGCTGCCAGTGAAGAGGAAGCTGCTCCTCTGTCTGGAGATGATACTGATTAGTTGATGCAGTGGATTCTCCATGATTGACAGGAGAATGCTCAGCGCCCATCGCTCTGCCACAGATGTCAGACTTTCCAGCTCCATGCGTACAATAGAACCTGCCTTCCTCACCAGTTTGACCAGGCGTGAGGCGTCCCTCTTCTTTATGCTGCCTCCCCAGCACACCACCACGTAGAAGTGGGCGCTCACCACACCCGACTGATAGAACATCTGCAGCATCTTATTGCAGATGTTGAAGGACGCAAGCCTTCTAAGGAAGTATAGCTGGCTCTGTCCTTTCTTACACAGAGCATCAGTATTGGCAGTCCAGTCCAATTTATCATCCAGCTGCACTCCCAGGTATTTATAGGTCTGCACCCTCTGCACACAGTCACCTCTGATGATCACAGGGTCCATGAGGGGTCTGGGCCTCCTAAAATCCACCACCAGCTCTTTGGTTTTGCTGGTGTTCAGGTGTAGGTGGTTTGAGTTGCACCATTTAACAAAGTTCTTGATTAGGTTCCTATACTCCTCCTCCTGCCCACTCATGTTGCAGCCCATGATAGCAGTGTCGTCAGTGAACTTTTGCACGTGGTAGGACTCCGAGTTGTATTGGAAGTCCGATGTATATAGACTGAACAGGACCGGAGAAAATACAGTCCCCTGCGGCACTCCTGTGTTGCTGACCACAATGTCAGACCTGCAGTTCCCGAGACGCACATACTGAGGTCTGTCTGTAAGATAGTCCACGATCCATGCCACCAGGTACATGCAGTCTTAGATGAGATCTTGTTTTTGGCGTTTGTAATGGAGTCCTCAAATCATGCCCAAGCACACTCCTGCAGCCTGATGGGAAAAGTACACCCCACATTGGCATGCTTTTTGGGTTTTGCCCCTCCATTACAGCCTTTCTAACCAATATGCCAAACAGTCTATAGGAACAGCGACACACATGCAAAATTTCATGAAAATGGGTTCAGCTAATTTTGCATGATTGGCAAACAAATTAAATGACAGACAAAGAAATATCTGATGATTGTATTTATATAATCTAATACCAGGCAAGTAATGTCAGGTGACGTGACTCGCCCATTGTCACACAGAGAGATAATAGATGGGGTGCCGTCTGTGACCTTATGATTTTATAACCATATGTAAATGCCATTTGTGCTGTTTTATGAGTATAATTTTAACATGTTAGTACTGGTATTGTTAAACAGTGTCACAAAATCCACAAAGAGCCATAGCAAGGTTTGGGGCAGCCACCCGTATATTAATTGCCTGGCTGCAAAAGTTTCAAAAATAAATGACAGCACTGATGTGCACAAACTGGAGTCCAAAACAGAACTGAGGGAATAGGGGAAAGGTGGGGGCTTTTAAAGGTCAGGATAGGAAGTGACGTCAGGGGGACCGGGATTGGAAGGTTGTTCAGCCATAGGCTCGAGCCCGGATGTGATATCAAGGGGGCCGGAGCCGGCAAGGTCTTCCTCTATAGGTCTGGACCCGGAAGTGACATCAATAGGGCCAGATGGAACTTCCCGTGAATGGTCTGTAGGAAAGCAAGAAAAAGAATCGGTGAACTCTGCCACATCCCGGTCGGATTCAGAATTGCCCTTACTCAAGCCCTTTAGCTGCCTCCCATGCACACGTGTGTGACAACAGGTATCAGAAATAGCAGGTCAGAAACGTTTAATTCTTAATGACTTTATTAGCACCCACCAAATATAGAGATGTAATGCAGAAACTAGAATGAATTTTTTTACATCTAAGATGTCTCACGTAAAGGTTTTCCAGTGCTATCTCTGTCCTAGTGTGTATATAAACTGAGGGAATTCCAGTCTCTGTATTACATCCTGCCTGAAGAAGGGGCCTGAGTTTCCTCAAGAGCTTGCATATTATAATCGTTTTAGTTAGCCAATAAAAGGTGTCATTTTGCTTGACTTCTCATTACATTCATAATGGCTAACATGGTACAACACCCCAGTACTACAGACATGCAAGACACCGAAATGTATCACTACTGCATGGAATTGGAGACCTGGTGGAAGAAACTGGCACACATGGACAGCAGAAGCATCATCTTCTTCTTAACAAAATGCAAAAAGGAAAATCTTATCCCGAAAGGCATCATGATAAGGAACCCAACCGTACACAGATTAAATCTTGCCTGAAGATGGGCCTGTATATTGTAATCTTTTTAGTTAGCCAATAAAAGGGGTCATTTTGTTTGACTTCTCACTACATTCATAATGGCTAACACGGTACAACACGTTATTATTACAGACATACATGAAACCACAGTTGGTAATCATTGTGCTTTTGAGGCAAATGACTTTGAAATATCAGATATCAAAGTCAAAGTGAACTTTATTGTCATCTCAACCATATACAAGTATACAGATAGATGAAATTGTGAAGCTCAGGGTCCACAGTGTAACAACCTGACGTGCAAATAATAAATTAAAAATAGAATTAAAATTAAAAATTAAAACACAAACAAGACAAGACATTGTGCAAAGATAGGACAAAGAAGTAGCAGCAATATTGATGTGTAAGATATTTAATATAATAAATAAATAATAAATAATAGATAAAGATAATACAGTAATTATCAGTGTATGATAATAGTTGTTTAAGACATGTAAACAATGACAGGTCAGAATGTTTCACAGCAGAAGGATATCAAGAGTGTCAAAATCCTTAAAGGTCAGTATGAGATTTTCAGTTCTTTTCTACCTGCACACTTGTCTTTGCAGGACAGCGGCTCGCATGTATAAAAGTTCTGTTTTTAGAGGTGGTTGAGGCCATGTGGAAGATCCCAGGGGGCAGCCTGGTGTTAAGGAGTCTAACAGCTTGGGGGTAAAAACTCTCCTGCAGCCTGGCAGATCTGGCTGTGATGCTGCAGTATCTTCTCTTGGATGGCAGAAGTGTGAAAAGTCCATGTGAGGGGTGTAAGGGGTCCTGCACAATGCTGACACTGCATTTGTAAAATATGTCCTGTAGTGAAGGGAGAGGTACCCCAATAATGTTCTCTGCTGTCTTCACTATCCTTTGCAGGCACTTGCGGTCGGATATGTCGGATATGCCATACCAGACAGTGATGCAGCTGGTCAGAACACTCTATATGGTGCCTCTGTAGAACATGGTGAGGATGGAAGTGGGAAGACTTGCTCGCTTCAGCCGCCTCAGGAAGTGTAGTCTCTGCTGGGCTTTTTTGATTAGTGATGAGGTGTTATGTGTCCACGTAAGTTCCTCAGTTATGTGCACATTGAGAAACTTGGTACTCCTAACAGTCTCCACATCTAAACCGTTGATGCTGAGTGGGGTGCGAGCAGGACGTGATTTTCTGAAGTCTACGATTATCTCTTTTGTCTTGTCGACATTGAGAGATAGATTGTTGTCTTCACACCATGCAGACAGCCGTTTCACCTCATCTCTATATGCTCTTTCATCATCCCTGCTTATCAGTCCCAGCATCGTCGTATCATCCGCAAACTTGATGATGTGGTTAGTGTTGTGCGTGGCTGTGCAGTCGTGAGTCAGCAGGGTGAACAGCAGTGGACTAAGCACACAGCCCTGTGGTGCTGCAGTGCTCAGTGTGATGTTGCTGGAAGTGTTGCAGCCCATCTAAACTGACTGGGGCCTCTCTGTCAAGAAGTCCAGGATCCAACTGCAGAGGGTGGTGTTCAGGCCAACCTGCTTAGTTTTACAACCAGCTTTGGAGGGATGATTGTGTTGAAGGCGGAGCTAAAGTCTATGAATAGCACCCTGACATATGTGTCTTTTTTATCCAGATGTGTCAGGGAGAGGTGAAGGGCAGAGCATATGGCATCCTCAGTTGACCTGTTTGAGTGGTATGCAAACTGAAGTGGGTCAAGGGAGGCATGAAGATTAGTCTTTATGTGTGACATGACTAACCTTTCGAAGCACTTCATTATGATTGGCGTGAGTGCAACTGGTCGGTCGTCATTCAGGCATGTCACTGATGACTTCTTCGGCACTGGTATGATGGTGGTTGACTTGAAGCATGCTGGCACAGACGACTGGCTCAGAGATGTGTTGAAGATGTCAGTGAGGACACCAGCCAGTTGACTGGCACATTCTTTAAGCACACGACCAGGTGTGTTGTCAGGTCTTGCAGCCTTGCGTGGATTGACTCTGGATAGAGTCCTCTTCACGTCATTTATGGAGAGACAGAGTGCCTGGTCAGTGGAGGGAGGTGTTGCTTTTCTCGCAGGCTCTTTGTTCTGCGCCTCAAACCGTGCAAAGAAGTTGTTCAGCTCATCTGGAAGGGAGGCATCACCATCGCTGCTGAGTGGGTTGGGCTTGTAGTTTGTAATTGTCTGAACGCCCTGCCACATACAACGTGTGTCTCTGGTGCTGCTGAATTGTTTGTTGATCCTCTGCGTGTATGCCCACTTAGCTCTCCTTATAGTGCAAGACAGGTTGGCTCTGGTCACCCTAAGGGCGGCCTTGTCTCCAGATCTGAAGGCAGCATTACAAAATATCAAAATATCAAAAATGTCAAGATATCAAAATGCAACATCTCTCCAGCCACCAGGCAAATGCACATACAGTATCTTGGATTGCCGTCAGATTCCTAGAGACGCCTGCATGGCCACGGTATGTGAAGAGTGAAACCGTTCAGGGAAACTGAAATGACACCACAAACACAACGTAGCTTTCTATATCCCCAAAAATAAAAATAAAACAGCATTTGAATATAAAATGATCTGCTGTGTCTAACAAGAAGTACCAGACAGAGTCTACATATGGTCTGTTTGGACTTGCAAAATGAGCCTTTTGCATGTCAGGACCAGGATGTTTGCCTGGCAGGTAGGTAGCACTCCGCGTCTCAGGTGTTTGCAAACACACATACACAGTTTGCCTTGGGGGCCAGAGGATGTCAAAGAAGCAGCCATGGGCAAAATCCTTCTCTTCCAGTGACAGAAGTTTACCCAGAGGGTGAGAGTTTCACCCGTCAGTACAGGCTGGACAGTGCATGCGGTGCGGTGGTGTGGGGTTAACCTTTGCTTCTTGTCTCATTATTTATTCCTTACAATGCCAGCTGTGGAATGCTGTGTGAAGGCGGTCGCTGTAGCATGTCATTTGCATGGCATGCCATGTTCTTCGTGCCGCTCCCTCCACTGTGCTTTGTGCCTTTATTCAGCCAAGGTTCACTTAGGCCCACAGATCACCAGTCTGTCCCTTTAATCTCATTTTAATAAACTGCAGCAGCAGTGGAGGTGGAGGTGGTTGGGCTGGCCCCCTGGTGATGACACACGCAGGTGTTTGCACTGAGGATTACACTGATTAATCAGTAAACCTGTAGTCAGCAGACAGGAAGCACAGTGCGGCTTGGCACTGCATAGACGACAGCAACTCCGCTATGAAGACACCAAGCAGCGGAGCGCACGTCAGAATTTCACTGGCCGAAATGCAGAGCTATTATTCGCTCTTGCAGGCCTGCCTCCGTCTGGCTCCTGTGTTGCACAGTAAGTAAAGCGGCCGTGACAAAGCCTGACGCTCTGCTATTTGACACCTTTGGCATTGTCATCCTCGTCTTGAAAAGGACCTTCACACCCCGGCCAGCTGAAGAGCAGTGTCTCCACATACTGGCCGTCCCCCAGCCTAGCAGCCCTACCTGGGGCTTTGCCCTTAAGTGGTGCTAGCTTGACGCATTGCTGTGTTTGCTTTAATTCTGTACTGGCTGCTTTCCCTAGAACGTCTGTAGTTTACCGTTTTCTGTGTAGGCTGCTTTATTAATTTGTAATTGATACATTTTGATAGAAAAGCATTGTATAATAGGATGACTGCTTATTTAATTTAATCTCCCTCCCCATTCTAAACTTATTAATAATGGTGCCCTTAAACATTAGTAATATTTGTATGTGTAACCTCATACAGCATCCTTAGTGCTGCATTAGCTGCTGATGAAGGTCCATCAGTCACACTCCCACCTCTCATGAACAATCCCAAACGCCTGCAACCGTGACGAGTTCCCCTAAGAGGACTGAGTATGCCTTTGTGTCTCTTAACACTTTTAAGCCACCTTTGAAAGGGCTATTTTCAGGTCAAGTTAATATTAGTAGGTGCTTAGCGAGGCACAGCGACACAACGGCTTGTTGGTTACTGCCTCCTCACAGCTTCAGGGCACTCGGACTTACTGTGTTTCTCCTCTCATGTTGTGTGTGGAATTTGAATGTTCTCCTTGTGGTTTTCTAAGGGTACCCCCCTAGGATGTGTATGTGTGGGAAACTGGCCTGGCATCTGTGAGTGTCGGAGAGTGCTTGAGTGTGCCTGTGTGGAACTGGCAGACTATCCAGGATTGATTCTGGACTTTAGCCCTGTACTGCTTGGACAGGATCTGAGTTCGTGCAACACTTTTTATAAAAAGTGCATAAAAAGGTACATAAATTAATGGTTAACTAGTGGAAAAGGTGAACGATTGCTGTTTTAGTCCATCAGCCTGTTTTTTGTATATCAACTTTCACCACAATGCTTTACAATGCAAACAAGAGTGCACCCTTCTTAAAAGGTTCAAATAATGGAGTAGCAACACAATTATAAATTACAAAATCATGACAGTGTGAGATAAATACAATTAAAGTATTCATAGCCTAGAAATACTACTGCATTCAACTGGAACACATTATAATGCATTTAATGCACCAGCACGTGAAATATAGAAGAAACACTCGTGAGCAGGTGCCACACCATGATGTGCTACAGCCAGTATAAATCTGCTGTCAGGACGACCATACGTCCTTCCTCTTTGAGCTGCACAGCTCCACTTTCTTGCTACTAAAATAAGAGTCAGGCTAGATAGACAGATAGATAGATAGACAGATATGAAAGTCACTATGTAATAGATAGATAGATATGAAAGGCGATAGATAGAGTGCATCTGGAAAGTATTCACAGCGCATCACATGTTACAGCCTTATTCCAAAATGGATTAAATTCATTTTTTTCCTCAGAATTGTACACACAGCAACCCATAATGACAACATGAAAAAAGTTTACTTGAGGTTTTTGCAAATTTATTAAAAATAAATGACTATAAGATAGATAGATAGATAGATAGATAGATAGATAGATAGATAGATAGATAGATAGATAGATAGATAGATAGATAGGAAAGGCACTATATGATAGATAGATAGATACATAGATAGGAAAGGCATTATATGATAGATAGACAGATAGATAGGAAAGGCACTAGATAGATAGGAAGGAAGGAAGGAAAGGCAATATGCAACTACATACATATATAGATAGATAGACATGAAAGGCACTATGTAATAGATAGATATGAAAGGCACTAGATAGATAGATAGTTATGAAAGGCACTATATGATAGATATGAAAGGCACTATATGATAGATAGATAGATAGATATGAAAGGCACTATATGATTGATAGATAGATAGATATGAAAGGCACTATATGATAGATAGATAGATAGATAGATAGATAGGAAAGGCACTATATGATAGATAGGAAGGAAGGAAGGAAGGAGGGAAGGAAAGGCAATATGCAACTACATAGATAGATACATAGATAGATAGATAGATAGACATGAAAGGCACTATTTAACAAATGGATAGATAGGTAGGAAAGGCAGTATATAATAGATAGATAGATTCAATGAACACACAAACTTCATTTGTCCTCAGGGGGAAATTTGGCTTTTTACTGAAGCTCTTTTAAATAAATACATGGATAGCTAAATAAGTTAGTAAGTAAATAAATATACACACACACTTTGGTCTGAACAAAGAAGAAAATTTAAAAGGAAGAAAACTTCTGACTTGTCATTCCCAGTCCCAGTGAGGCACTGTACAGATGTATTGCTGTTGGTATAAAGGACCCCCAGTCACATTTCCTGACACAGTTCTGCTGAATAAGTCCTCCGTGTTGATGTGGTCACAGAGAGGATGTGCAGTATTGGTCATAATGGCACTCAGTTTTGTTTGAATCCTTTGCTTACAACCTCCACGGGTCCAGAGTGCATCCTATAACTGAGCCTGCCCTTTTTAATTTGCTTGTTTTCATGAACAACAAAATTGTCTTGGTATTTACTGAAAAATCAAGAAATTCTGAAGCATACGATAACATGGACACTCGAAGATTGTCTTTGGCAGTCCTGGAGGTGCTCAGTCATGTTAAAATGTGGTTCTTTACATACAAAGCGGAAGCAAACCAAACAGCAGCCAACGTTAGAATGACGTGATCTATAGATCTGAGTGTCCTTTAGGTATTGTAAACTTCTTTTGGAGTGCTAGTGAGAGTAGGTTTTTGAAGAAATAAGAAAATATAAATGTAAATTACGAACAAACGTAAAAAGAAATATAGCTGTTTTTCTAAATGGCGGTTAACAAATTTGAGACAGAATGTACCATTTGTAGTGCAAGCTCATTTGCTTCAGTTGCAGACAAAGGTACTCTGGATCTTGAAGCTCATTTGGAAACAACAAAACATAAAAAGAACATGAGTTTGACAAAGATCACATATTTCATTGTGTATCCTGGATCCAGTGAGGAGATCATGTGTGCAACTGAAGGGATTTTAGCATTTAATTGTGTAAAATATTACAGCACCTATACATCAACAGACTGAGCGAGTGCTCTAATGAAGAACGCTTTTCCGAATTTGTGCAGAAAATTTTAAGCAGAAACAATAGTGAAGTCAGTGATTTAGTTAAAACTGTGATAGAGAGAATGGTGGTCATTCCATTTTTTGTATTTTGAGAGGGAATGTAGTGAATAGATTTTAGGACATTCAAAGAAAACCAAGTGAGACTATTTCAGTTTTTGTGTATGCATCACTCAAAGTTTGGCCTTGTAGAAAAGACTTACTACTTTTTGCGATGATAATTGCAAATTCAGATTTTCAAATGGGAACTCCGCCAGGGGATTGCTGCCCCCTCAGAATATCTGGGTAATACATGGCCTCTGTCCTTCCACTATCATGGCCTCCTGACAAGGAATGTCACCAGCAACCAAATTGTCCCTCTTTTATAAAGGCATACCGACCGGGTAAGGAGCCATTGACAACCCATGTTGTCTGTGACAATATTATATTAAAGGCAAATGTTCCATTAAGATGTCCTCTTCTTAACTGCATAGTAAATGGTAACACTGTCCACCGTGCACCTCTAGGAGTTGGTGAACATAGATGGAGCCTTTCCAGTTTTCCTCAGACATCGGTGGAAATTGAAGCATAGGTAGGCCTTCTTGGCAACAGCCAAAAGATTCACTGCCAACCTCTAGTCATCAGTGATTGTTATTTCTTTTTTTTTATTATTATTATTTTGATTTTATTGTAATCACACAACATTCCATACAAATAAATCAATTTTTACAAAAATAAGACTGAAAACAAATCAACCCCCACCCCTGAGAAAGAGAGCATGGCCTGCAGAGTAAAACTTAAAGCTAGTAAAAATAAGTAAATAGATGAATTAATAAGTGAATAGAGATAAATGAGGGTGGCACAGTGGTGCAGTGGTAGCGTTGCTGCCTCGCAGTTTGGAGACCTGGGTTCGCTTCCCAGGTTCCCCCATGTGTTGAGTTTGCATGTTCTCCCCGTGCCTGTGTGGGTTTCCTCCCACAGTCCAAAGACATGCAGGTTAGGTGCATTGGCGATCCGAAATTGTCCCTAATGTGTGTGCTTGTTGTTTGGGTGTGTGTGTGCCCTGCGGTGGGCTAGCACCCTGCCCAGGGTTTGTTTCCTGCCTTGTGCCCTGTGTTGGCTGGTATTGGCTCCAGCAGACCCCCAGGACCCTGTAGTTAGGATATAGCGGGATGGATAATGGATGGATGGATAAAGATTAATGAAGAAGAAAAAAAAGGGGAGAGAATCTGCTTCCTCAGTGCTTTAAATGCTTATTCTAAAATAGATAGATAGATAGATAGATAGATAGATAGATAGATAGATAGATAGATAGATAGATAGATAGATAGATAGATAGATAGATAGATAGATAGATACTTTATTAATCCCAATGGGAAATTCACAAATATTATTAATTGGATCCTGAAAGGTTCTGAAAAAGTTCTCCACAGATCCTTTAAGTGAGAATTTGATTGTTTCCAGTTTCAAGTAGTATATAACACTGTTACCCACTGACTTAGAATAGGTGAGTTAGGATTCTTCCATTTGAGCAAGATAAGTCTATGTGCCAATAGTGTAGTTAAGGTAATTACAATTTGTTTGTCCTTCTTCACTTTAAGCCTCTCTGTGAGCCCACCAAACACAGCTGTTAATGGGTTAGGAGGGATTGTGACACCAAGACTGACTGAAAGGCATTTAAAGATTTTGGTCCAGAATGATGTTAATTTGGTGCAGGCCCAAAACATGTGGCCCAGTGAGGCTGGAACTTGATTGCAGTGTTTGCAGGTTGGATTTTGCCCTGGAAACATTTTGGACAATTTTAAGTGAGACAGATGTGCTCGATATATAATTTTGAGTGGAATAATTGTATACTTTGCACATATGGAGCTCGAGTGAATTCCCTGCATTGTTACCTTCTGCTCCTTTTCTGAGATGTTGAGTGAGAGATCCTTTTTCCCACTGTCCTCTTGGATCTTTGAAAGGGAGGGACTCTAGAATGGTTTTATATATAGTGATTGTTATTCCTAGATATTTAAAGCTGCTGACCCGTCTCCGTAGCCTCTCCTCAAGTGCAGATGCGAGTGTGGTCTGCCCCCTTCGTCCTGATATCTTAAATCAGATGTCTTGGTTTTGCGGACAGTCAAAGAGAGGCTCTCGTCCTGGCACCACTGTGTCTGAAAGCAGATCTTTTCTCAGGAAGCCATCTCTTCAGTCATCTTTGTTGGTGGTCAGGCGAATAATGAAAGCATCATCAGCAAATTTAAAGATGGAGTTTTAGCTGTGTGTGTATACGTTATTGTAGGTGAACATCGGGTAAAGCTCACCTCTGAGGAGGAACCACTGCTGCCGATATCCCTGTGCTGAAGTCTTCCGTTTAAGAAGTCCAGAAAGTAGCTGCAGACGATGGCACTAAGTTCCAAGTTGAGAAACAAGGTGATAAGCTTTGATGGGACAACAGTGTTAAAGTGATGAGCCTGTACTCTTAAATACCACTTTTTATTATTCAGCGTTACTGAGATGGTGTGACCTGTAAGGGTAATGACATGCAAGCTGAAGGTCAGTCAGTCAGTCAGTCATTTTCCATCCTGCTATATCCTAACACAGGGTCATGGGGGTCTGCTGGAGCCAATCCCAGCAAACACAGGGCGCAAAGCAGGAACAAATCCTGGGCAGGGCACCAGCCCACTGCAGGGCACACACACAAAAACACCCAGACACCAAGTACACACTAGGGACAATTTAGGATTGACAATGCACCTAACCTGCATGTCTTTGGACTGTGGGAGGATAACCCACGCAGACACGGAGAGAACATGCAAACTGCACGAAGGGAGTACCCGGGAAGCGAACCCAGGTCTCCTAACTGCAAGGCAGCAGCGCTACCACTACACCACCGTGCCACCCCAAGCTAAAGGTGGTACCTGGAATATCCTGTTCAATGTATCCTAGCATCAGTATTTGAAGGCATTTTATATCAATGGGACTAATATATTTATTGAGACGGTCCTAGCTTGTTTTCTTTGGGCACAAGAATAATTGTTTTTTTAACAATTCTCCACTTTAAGCCCCTCTGTGAGCCCAGCAAACACAGCTGTTAATGTTGGGAAAAAGCTAATAAGCTTTTAGCTCAACAAATTCACAAACAAGAAGTTCGCAATGCAATACCAGTAATCACCAACACGAATGGAGAAGAAATTATTGACCATAAAAATATAATGCACGCATTTAGAGATTATTATAAATCCTTATATTCTACTGAGTTCAAAGAAGACAACACACAATCTAATGCATTTCTGGATACATTACAGACACCACAAATAGATGCTTTAAGTGCTAAGGAACTGGATAAACCTCTGACGCTATCAGAATTACTAGATGCTATAAAGTCACTTCAAAGCGGGAAATCAGCAGGCCCTGATGGTTACCCCGTAGAATTTTATAAGAAATTCTCCACTCAGCTAGCTCCCCTCTTATTGGCAATATTTACAGAAGCTAGAGACAACCAAATACTACCTCAAACATTTCGTCAAGCATTAATCACCGTCTTTCCTAAACAAAATAAGGACTTGCTACAATGTGCATCATACAGACCAATTTCATTCCTGAATAATGATGTTAAGATACTCTCAAAAATTCTAGCTAGAAGGATGGAGAAAGTGCTGCCCTCGGTAATATCACAGGATCAAACTGGATTTATTAAAGGCTCACACCTATCTTCCAATCTCCGACACTTGTTTAATGTTATATATTCACCAGCAAAATCAAACACCCCAGAGATATTACTATCATTAGATGCAGAAAAAGCATTTGATATGATTGAATGGAACTACCTTTTCACTGCATTGGAGAAATTTGGGTTTGGCCTGAATATTTGTGCATGGATCAAACTACTGTACAGTAATCCCTCCTCCATCGCGGGGGTTGCGTTCCAGAGCCACCCGCGAAATAAGAAAATCCGCGAAGTAGAAACCATATGTTTATATGATTATTTTTATATTGTCATGCTTGGGTCACAGATTTGCTCAGAAACACAGGAGGTTGTAGAGAGACAGGAACGTTATTCAAACACTGCAAACAAACATTTGTCTCTTTTTCAAAAGTTTAAACTGTGCTCCATGACAAGACAGAGATGAAAGTTCCGTCTCACAATTAAAAGAATGCAAACATGTCTTCCTCTTCAAAGGAGCAAACAAATCAATAGGGCTGTTTGGCATTTAAGTATGCGAAGCACCGCGGCACAAAGCTGTTGAAGGTGGCAGCTCACACCCCCTCCGTCAGGAGCAGTGAGAGAGAGAGAGACAGATAAAAAAATCAATACGTGCCCTTCGTGCTTTTAAGTATGCGAAGCACAGTGCAGCATGTCACTTCACGAAGCAGCTGCACAGAAGGTAGCCAACGTGAAGATAATGTTTCAGCATTTTTAGATGAGCGTCCGTATCGTCTAGGTGTGCGAACAGCCCCCCTGCTCACACCCCCTACGTCAGGATCAGAGAAAGTCAGCGCAAGAGAGAGAGAGAGAGAGAGAAAGTAAGTTGGGTAGCTTCTCAGCCATCTGCCAATAGCGTCCCTTGTATGAAATCAACTGGGCAAACCAACTGAGGAAGCATGTACCAGAAATTAAAAGACCCATTGTCCGCAGAAATCCGCGAACCAGCAAAAAATCCGCGATATATATTTAAATATGCTTACATATAAAATCCGCGATAGAGTGAAGCCGCGAAAGGCGAAGCGCGATATAGCGAGGGATCACTGTATACCAATCCAGAAGCTTCAGTTTGTATTAACAACATTTGTTCAGACTACTTTAAGCTAGAACGTGGTACCAGACAAGGATGTCCCTTGTCACCACTGCTGTTTGCAATCGCCATTGAACCACTGGCGGTTCACTGCCGAAATTCTTATCAGATAAAGGGGATTATCAGAGAAGGACTGGAACAGAAAATTTCTCTATATGCAGATGCTATGGTATTATATATATCAGACCCAGAAAACACTGTGCCTGCAGTTTTAACAGCACTCACAGAATTTCAAAAGATATCTGGTCTTAGAATTAATCTGAATAAAAGTATACTCTTTCCAGTGAATTCACAAGCATATAATATTAGATTGGACACCCTACCTTTTACCATAGCAGATCAGTTTAAATACCTAGGGGTAAATACCACAAGTAAACATAAAGCTCTTTATCAACAAAATTTTGCCATCCGTATGGAAAAAATTAAGCAAGACTTGCATAGATGGTCAACCCTTCATCTCACTCTAGCCGGAAGAATTAACATTGTTAAGATGAATATCCTTCCTAAACTTCTTTTTTTATTTCAAAACATTACAATATATATCAATAAATAATTTTTTAAGCAATTAGATTCAACAATAACCTCATTCATTTGGAACTCAAAACACCCACGTATCCGAAGAGCGACCCTACAAAGACCTCAGGCAGAAGGTGGAATGGCTTTACCTAATTTTCAGTTTTATTACTGGGCAGCAAACATACAAGCCATAAAAACCTGGACACAAAAAAATGAACATACACAGGCTTGGTCCGCAATAGAAGTAAAATCCTTAGTACTTCTTTATACTCCCTGCTCTGCACTCCAATAAATGCAAGTTATCGCAAATATACTAATAACCCAATTGTGCTTTACTCACTCAGAATATGGAACCAACTTAGAAAGCATTTTAAAATTGAAAATCTTTTATCAGTGGCACCTCTGCAAGAGAACCACCTCTTTCAACCCTCGCAAACATATCCAGTTTTTAATACCTGGAAAAGTTTTGAGATTAGAATGCTCAGAGATCTTTATATAGACAACATAGTTGCATCTTTTGAACAATTACGTTCCAAATTCAACCTCCCAGCTACACATTTCTTTCACTATCTTCAAATTAGAAACTTTGTTAAACAGAAATTGCCCGATTTTCCTCACCTCGTACCCTCCACCATGCTGGAAAAAATACTGCTCAATTTCGAGGAATTAAACACCATTTCTGCATTATATAAAATCTTATTAGAGTTCCTACCTTTCAAAGACCCAAGAGGACATTGGGAAGAAGATATCTTAATCAATATATCAGAAAAGGAGTAGAAGGTAGCAAAGCAGAGAATTCACTCGAGCTCCATATGCGCAAAGCATAGAATTATTCAACTAAAAATTATATATTGAGCTCATCTGTCTCGCTTAAAACTGTCCAAAATGTTTCCAAGGCAAGATCCAACCTGCGAACACTGCAACCAAACTCCTGCCTCACTGGGTCACATGTTCTGGGCCTGCACCAAACTAACATCATTTTGGACCAAAATTTTTAAGTGCCTTTCAGACAGACTTGGGGTCACAATCCCTCCTAACCCATTAACAGCTGTGTTTGGATTCTTCCAGACGGATTTGAAGTGGAGAAGGACAAGCAAACAGTGATTGCATTCACTACACTTTTGGCACGCAGACTTATTTTGTTAAATTGGAAGAATCCTAACTCTCCTCTGATAAGTCAGTGGGAAATCGATGTTTTATATTATTTGAAATTGGAAAAAATCAAATTCTCAGTTAGAGGATCTGTACAGAATTTTTTCAAAACCTGGCAGGATCTAATCAATATTATTTTAGACTAAGAGAAATAACTATTACCGTAGTTATTTCCCTTCTCCATTTTTTATTTACCTATATATATTTCTTCCTTTCTTTTGTTTATTGTTGCCTTATTAAAAAGCCCTAAGCAATTCTCCTTTGGGTAAGCTCTCCTTCTCAAGGGTGGGGTTTGATTTGTCTTCAATTTATTTTGTTATAAATTAATCTATTTGTATGGAATGATTACAATAAAATTAATAAATAAAATTTTAAAAAAAAAATTGTTTTTTGAAGGTAAAAGAAACCAGAGTCTCTCAGTGAGATATTAAAAGCATCCATAGCAAAACTAGTATTATGATCCTTTTTGAGTTACCTGCATAAACTATTCCCCTCTCCTTAAAAGGTTTTTACATTTTCATGTTATACATCATTGAATCGCAGTGGATTTGATTTGGCAATTTTGCCACTGATCAACAAAATAAAGACCTTGTAATGTCTCAGTGAAAACAGATCTCTGTAAAGCAGTCTAAATTAATTACAGATGTAAAACACAAAATTATAAATTGCATAACATGACACGCCCAAATCATCAACGGCCCAGTTAATTCTTTTTATAGGTCACAAAATTAGTTCAAAGGAGATCATCTCTCTGAGGTTTCAATCAACTATAGTACAGGGAGATTCACTCGATAGAGGCCTTTAATCACTAGGATGAAGCAATCTGAACAAAACAATGTGCAATGTGCTCCTCGGTATATGGAGCTTCAAACAAGCCGGGATGCCCCTGTGTCAGAGCTATGAGGTAGGCACTGGACAGCCGTCACGACGTTTAACCTCCGTTTGCAACTTCTGGGTTAATACCACCTGAACCCCTTCACTCAGTCACTCGACTTCTCATCAGGATGGTGGTGTACAGTATTGAGCCGCATGTCTTCATGGTGTGAACTTATTAGGTGACCAATTCGTTTAAACGATGTCAGAATCAACTGGATGATCGTGAGTTAACAGAAGGTTACCTTTTTCGGTAATAGGGTAATTTCAAAGGGACTTTGGCCACCACAGTCACCGGATCTGACACCACCAGACTTCTTCCTTTGGGGTCTGCTCAAAAGAAAAGTGTATCGGAAACAAGCCTCACACTGTGGAAGATTTGAAGGAAAACATCCAACGTGAAATTGCTGCTATTCCCACCCGAGACGCTTGCCAATACGTTCAGGAACATGGAGTGCCGCGTTGAAATGTGTCTGGCAGAAAACGGAAACCACTTCCAGCATCGCATGTAATGCAACCGATTACACAGATGCCAAGGTATAGAGCATATTTTTTTGGTTCAGATTGCTTCATCCTAACGGGTGTTACAACTGAAGACTCGGGGCTTCTTTCCAGTGAATCTCCCTGTATAAGTGCACATGTATGTGGAAGGGCCAGCTTGGGGTGAGCCAGTATGGTGGTCTAACCTACATTATGAAGACAAAAAAAAACACTGCAAGCAACTCCATGAAACACACAAGTCAGAGAAGGGAGACAAGAAGATACTCAAGTTACGTAATACCCAGTTAAATGAAGTCATTAAGAAATGGAAAGAGTGCAGCACAGCTTTAAATCAGAAAAACTAAGTGATTGTGTAACAGGAAGACAAGTAAGGGAGGCAACCAAGAGACCAATGAGAACTCTGAAATAATTACAAGCTACAGTTGGTGAGATTGGCGAGACTGTGGAGACAACAGCTGTTGCCTGGGTGCTTCACCAGTCACAGTGGCAAAGAGATAAAAAAAAAAAAGACATCTGGACAGAATGAACATGGGTGATCCTGAGGTCAGCTTGAAGAAGGTTCTGTCGTTTGGAGGGTCAAAACTGAGCTTTTTAGCAGTCAGACTAAACACTGTGTTTGGCATAAGCCAAGCTATACACATTATCAGAATCGTACCATCCCCACCGTGAAGCATGTTGGTGGCAGCATCAGGTCATGGAGATGCTTCTCTGTAGCAGGCCCTGGAAGGCTTGTCTCTCTATTATAAAAGAAAATCTTGAGATGAGACGAGACTATTGTCAAGAGAGTTTTTCAAGTTGGTAGAGGGGGCCCGACCTTCCTCTTAACCATTTCCGGTTAACGGCCCACGCCCCCGGTCCTCTCATTGGTGTGAATGCTTTTGTCAGACACAGTTCCTGCGCTCTCGGCTCTTATTAATTTTTATGTTTTCCTCACTTTAAGTTCCCAATAAAAGAAGACTTATTATGTACAAATCTTATTGAAAAATTTCATCCCAAAGTGTTATCAACAGAAGAAATTAGTACACGGGCAATCCTAGCACCGACAACCAATGAAGTCAAACAAATTAACACAAAAATTGTCGATCGGTTACACAGCAAATTGGTTAAATGTGCATCAATAAACTATACTGAAACAGTTGGTGGTGATGGTGCGGAAGATGAACACATCAACTTACAATATCCCATAGAATATCTTAATTAACACCGTTCAGTCTTCCACCGGCCGAATTACTGTTGAAAGAAGGACGGATCGTAATGTTATTGTATAATTTATGTCTGAGTGATGGGCTATGCAATACGACAAGATTAGTTGTATTCCAAATTGTTCAAACAATTCAGACATGTAAAATTTTTACAGGCAACAAGAAAGGTAATGTAGTACATCTTCAGGGGATAACGTTAGACAACAAAGGAGATCTTGAAATGCCATTCGTATTAAAACGTTTACAGTTTCCTGTCAGAATAGCTTTTGCTATGACAATTAACAAATCACAGGTACAAACATTCGAAAAAGTCTTTTTTTATTAGAGAAAAAGACACGATATTCACTCACGGGCAGTTATACGTTGCGTTGTCACAATGTAAATCCAAACACGGAATCAAAATTCAATGCAAAATTGAAGAAAAGTTAATTCCAAATATTATTTTTACAGAAGTTTTACAGTAAAAGTGTAAGTTTAAAACGTATTTGCGTGTTAATTTCAAAGACAAACAGAATGAAAACGTATAACGCAATGAATACCTCTAACGCAACATGAAGCATAATTTACATTCAAATTATTACGTTTTACTATTTTTTACTATGGTTAATTACTCGCTGTAATGTAAAACAGTTAGGTCTATTATGCATATGTAACAATTCCCATGAAAATAACAATCTGTTTAAATTGTACATCCGCATCCCCATACGCGAGCGGCAGATCCACGAAGTGGCTAGCACATAGTGCCTGCCCGGGGGTTGGCGAATGAAGTGAGTAAGGGTAAGGGTAAAATAAATGCAGCAAATTAGCAGACTTCCTGGGGGGAAACCTAATGCAGTCCTCAGAAAGGGTGAAGATTTGTTTTCCAACAACCTTAAGCAGAATGGCAGAGACACAGGAAAGGCTTAAAAACAACAGTGAAAATGTCCTGGAGTGGCCAAGTCAGGGTCCAGATCTCAATCCAATTAAGATTGTGCAGCCAGACTTGAAAAAGACTGTTCACTCATGATCACCATGACACCTGACAGGGCTTGAGCAGATATGCAAAGAAGAACTGGGGGAACATGGCAGAGTCCATGCTGATATAGAAAGAAAATGGCTTCACAACAACAATAATTCTTTGCATTTATATAGCGCTTTTCTCACTACTCAAAGTGCTCAGCAATTGCAGGTTAAGGGCCTTGCTGAAGGGCCCAACAGAGCAGAGTCCCTTTTGGCATTTACGGGATTCGAACCGGCAATCTTCCGATTGCCAGTGCATATCACTGGCCTCAGAGCCACCACTCCAGAGTCCAAATCTCAATACAATTAAGAATTTGTGGACTTAAGAAAGAATGTTCACTCACAATCTCCATGATACCTGACAGAGCTTGAGCAGATGTGAAAAGAAGAATTGGGAAAAATGTCATAGGACAGATGTGCAAAGCTTATAAAGAGGGAGACCAGAGGACACAGACTCAAGGCTATCATGGCTGACAAACAGGCATCTAGTAAATACTGACTTGCAAGGGTGAACACTTCCTGTATGTGATCAGTCATTTAGTGTTTTATATATGTTAATTATTTGGATCACTTCACTACTCTCGCGTTGACATTACACAGTCATTTCCTGCCGATCTGTGTCAAAAAATCCAAATGTAAATCCACTGTGATTTAATGTTGTGTAACAATGAAATGTGACAACTTCCAAAGAGTGAATAATTTTTATAGGCAATGTAGGTGTTTTAAAATGTGTCTGGAAATAGGACCCTGAAAATCCCCCCCCCCCCACCACGTCATCCACAGACATTCACAGAACCTCACTGCAGACACACAGTATGACACCCCTGACTCTTTATAATTCCAGTGCATGTAACAAAGAGTTAAGAGGTGCTGGACCAAACAAAATTTTATTTAAAAATATTCATAAGTAATTCTTATGAACACAAAAAAATAATAAAGTGTGGCACAGCGGTGCAATGGTAGCCCTGCTGCCTCATAGTAAAGAGACCAAGGCTCACTCCCCAGGCCCGCCTTGTGTGCTGTTTGCATGTTCTCCATTGTGTCTGCGAGGGTTTCCGGCCACAGTCCAAAGACATGCAGGTTAGGTGGATTGGCAATACTGAATTGTGTGTGTGCGATGGACTGGCACCCTGTCCAGAGTTTGCTCCTCCCCTGCACCCAGTGTGGCTCGGATAGGCTCCAGCAATCCCTTAAAAAAAAAATGACTGACTGACAGTCAGTAAAGCTTTCCATGTTTGGCACCCCAGCTGCAATGGAACCAACCACTCAAGGCTCTCTGCTCTTTTTTGGCCCACTGTTTGCATAATCTTTGCATGTCGGCCACAAATAAGTACGTTTGTAGCTGCAGTGCTGCTCCCTGCCCGTGTTCCACTCTGTCAGGTTTTCTCACAGATCCTTCTGTATTTAAGCCATTTAAAGAGTGCCTGCATTGCCACATGGGATAAGCAAGCCTGAAAGAGACAGTTTCGAGTGAAGGGCAGCGTGAACTCCACCGTTGGATTCCGCACTCCTGATTGTTTCTGCTGGTTTTATTTGATTTAGGACGTTTTATTCAAACACGTGAGTAATTTACATCTGTATTTTTTGTTTATGTTTCACAGTTAGCTCATTTATACTTCATGTCTTTCATAGGTAGTAGGATATTTTCCCAGCTGGTGGTCTTTTGTTGTCCATCTGATGCTTGTGGTGTTCATTAGTTTCATGATCACATGAGAGGATTCTGCAGTAAAATGCAGTAAATCAGTGAGCAAAATACAGATTTCTGTCCCAAGAACCTCCAGTAAAGCTTGCCATCTATTTCCTCTTTTGCTCATTTGCCCACCATGATCTTGTGCTATTTAAACAAATGACCCAATAGACGTCACTGCAATAAAAGCCCATGATCGGGTCGGGTTGGGGGAGCATGCACTAGTACAGCCACCACATGATGTAATGGCTCGTGATCCTGGTTGGCAAACAAGCAGACACGTGATCCAGTCTCACCCTCGGGAAATGACTGCAGTCAGGTGTTACGTGGGTGTCCCCTTGGACTGGTCCTTAACAATGATGATCCTGTGAGTCGGATCACCCTCAGGCAATCGCTTCACATGGCCGTAGATGCCCATGATGCATCCATTTGAAAGACCTGCCCCATGCACTTTTACTCTGTCCTTTTAAATAAATAACCTTTTATATCACACCTTTCTATAGTGGGCAGGACGGTGGTGGCACAATGGTAGCGCTGCTGCCTCGCAGTAAGGAGACCTGGGTTCGTTTCTTGGATTCCTCCCCACGTGGAGTTTGCATGTTCTCCCCGTGTCTGTGTGGGTTTCCTCCCACAGTCCAAAGACATGCAGGTTAGGTGCATTGGTGATCCGAAACTGTCCCTAGTGTGTGCTTGGTGTGTGTGTGTGTGTGTGTGCCCTGCGGTGGGCTGGTGCCCTGCCTGGGATTTGTTCCTGCCTTGCGCCCTGTGTTAGCTGGGATTGGCTCCAGCAGACCCCCGTGACCCTGTAGTTAGGATATAACGGGTTGGACAATGACTGACTGACCTTTCTATAGTAAGAATCAGTCCAAGATGCTATAAAGTACAAAGGTATCGTCACAGAACAATAAGTTTAGTTTTAAAGTCCAAAGTCTTAAGCATTACACTGCTCGCTTCATTTTACAGTATGTCAACGTTGTCAGCCTTGCTCACTTTTGTGTCCCTAATAGAGACAATGAAAACTGCTTGTCCTTTCTTCCTGCCTGGCGTTGTTTTGGTGTGCCATCCACATGTCGGGTTATGTGGTTACCAGAGTAGGTGATGGGGAAGAAAACAGTGATGATGATCTTGACTGTAAAAGGTTGTTTAGTGACATGGGCTGTCTTCACTCTGGCTTGACCTGTGCCACTTCCTTCTCTCTGTAGGGCTGACCAGTCTCATCTTCAGTCATAGGTTACAGAAGTGGCAGTCACTCCGACTTCACAGATGGCAGCTTGCTGTTTGCCATCTGTCTGTTTGGGTGCATCTGCTCTTATGATCAATGCTCCCAGCATACTCATCTTCTGAGTTCTGTAACAGCTGGGACGACTTTAAGTACTACGCAGTTCTGTACTGGTGAGACATCTCAAGACAATCTGCAGTGATGAGATGAGGAAATGCTGGCTGTGCCCAGCACAACAGGTGTGACCTGCAATTCCTTAAGAGAGCTTTGTTTCCTGTTTTTAGGCGTGCTAAATAAATCTATGAAGGGTGAGTGTCATTCCTGAGCTGCTTGCACAGGTATACATGCAAGGCTTTGAAATCTGTTGTGTCTGCTTAATATGTTCAATAGCTAGCTGAACCTGCAATGACCACTCTCTTCATTTGTGTCGCATGAGAAAAGTGAAAATGGTCATCTACTCTCGGATCTATGGTCTGGTTTTGAGAGATGAGGTGGTGTGTTTGTGATGAAAATATGTATGTGAGACCAAGCCAGACTGAGACGGGAGGCGAGTGCACATGTGCATGTGGGATGTGTGTAAACAGCTGCACGTGCATACAAACCGTGTGTGTGTAAAACATGGGATGTGGGTGGGTGTGGAAGAGGCAGCTTAAGGTGTGGGCATGCATGCCTTTGTGTGTTTAGAGGGGTGTGTGGTTACAGCTCATGGTTTCTCATCTGAAGCTGCTTTACAAGTAGCTATTTGACCTGCATGTCCTCCACCCACTTCTTAAGAGTCATCAGCTGTTTTTTCTCTGCTTCTGTTGTAGCAGTGGGTGGGGTGTTGATGGGGTGTGCCTTTTGTTGGACTTGACAATACAGGAGTGAAACAAGCAAAGCCGGTTGAGAAGCAGATGCCCATGTGCAATTCATTTGGTTAATTTGCCCTGCCCTACGCTCAGTAGTGAGAGAGTGCAGATGGATTGTGGGCATCCAGGTAAGTGTGGAGGTGTATCTGTCCTCCAGTGCCACCCTGCACTGCCTGCTTCTGGGTCGCTTGTCTGCAATGAAATGTTCTCTTGTGTATGTGCTCATCTGTGTACTTGTGGTGATGCATTTACTTGGCTAAGCCTAAACAACACCTCAACACCAGCACGTATGCTGAAACCCCTAAGTCAGCCTGTAAAGCGCCCTCAGTGTGAGGCTTCCTCTAATATGGTACTCCATAGGGCCCTTTTGAGGGTCTTTTTTTACCAACCGCCATCAAGCTTTACAACATATCCTATAGTGTTTTACGTTTGAAAATAGATTACATACACATTCATTATTAGTTTTATTAGACTTAAGTGTATTGTTTGGAGTTTTTGTGTAAATCTGGCCATTATAACACTGTAAGTTCTCTTGGCATCTATCTATCTATCTATCTATCTATCTATCTATCTATCTATCTATCTATCTATCTATCTATCTATCTATCTATCTATTAGATATGAAAGGCACTATATAATAGATAGATAGGAAAGGCACTATATGACAGATAGATAGATAGGAAAGGCACTATATGACAGATAGATAGATAGATAGATAGATAGGAAAGGCACTATATATGATAGATATATAGTGCCTTTCCTATCTATCTATCTATCTATCTATCTGTCTGTCTGTCTGTCTGTCTGTCTGTTATATAGTGTCTTTCATATCTATCTATCTCTCTATATATCCATTAGATAGATATGAAAAGCACTATATAATAGATAGATAGATAGGAAAGGAACTATATACAGTAATCCCTCGCTATATCACGCTTCGACTTTCGCAGCTTCACTCTATCGCGGAATTTATATGTAAGCATATTTAAATATATATCGCGGATTTTTCGCTGCTTCGCGGGATTCTGCGGACAATGGGTCTTTTTACTTCTGGTACATGCTTCCTCAGTTGGTTTGCCCAGTTGATTTCATACAAAGGACACTATTGGCGGATGGCTGAGAAGCTACCCAATCAGAGCATGCAGTTAAGTTCCTGTGTGCTGATTGGCTCAGCGACGGAGCACAGAATTCAGTTCTGCTGCGTTAACCAGGAAGTCTCGTCTCGCTCATTCAGCATCAACGTGTTCCTGCTACTGCTTCAGGGGCCGTGCCTAAGCGCCAATGGAAGATGCTAACGATTTCCGAAAAGGTAAAAGTTTTGGATATGTTGAAGGAAGGGAACAGCTACATCGCTGCAGGACGTCATTACGGAATCAATGAGTCCACGATTCTTTTTTATTTAAAAAGGAGGAAAAGAATATAAGATCTATGGCCGCCGTGTCCTTTAACCAGGTCGCAAAACGAGTTGTAAGTGGATGTAATAAGGTGATAGTCCGGATGGAATCTGCTTTAGGGATCTGGATTGAAGACTGCCAGAAGAACAACTGCAGTGCTACACAGTCGCCTGAAGAAGAGCTGTAACGCTCTCCTTTGTTGTGCAGTAAAATTAAACTCATCGTTATCGGACAAGTCGCAGTGTCATTGTTGGTAAGTAACATAATTAATTTTCTATGTACAGTACTTATTACATGTACATAGTTTAGTTTCACTGCACACACATTTTACTGTACAGTATACAATTTTTCTTGCATTGTACGTATTTATTGCTGGTGGCCTGCCTGTCATAATGGCTGTAACATATGGGATATTGGAGACACTCGATATCTTTAAAATAATATTTAGGTTTTACTGTATATAAACAGTGTGTTTACATACATAATTTCAATGAATCTTACCTAATATCTAAGAGAATACAAAGGGTTTATGCTGTATAATTGTGCGGGAAATGTTTATAAGAGTGTGGGTGAGTTTATAAGGGCTTAAAATATATAAAAATAACCATATGAGCATACGGTTTTTACTTTGCGGATTTTCACCTTTCGCGGGGGGTTCTGGAACGCAACCCCCGCGATCGAGGAGGGATTACTGTATCTATCTATCATATAGTGCCTTATCTATCTATCATTGTTTATTATGTACTTCTCCCTCATGGATCAAATCATCAATAATCCTTCTGACCACACCGAATTATGGCAGCTTATGCTAATTCAGACTCTTTTATTAATAGAATATTTTGTGGCTCTTAGCTCACCTTGACACTGTAAAGATTGAGGTGGGTCATCTGGTCGGACAGTGTTATGTTACATTGCACACCCAACCTACCTAGAAAGGGGTCTCTCTCTCTCTCTCTCTGAATGGCCTTTCCATTCCATTATTTTTTTTCCTCTATCTATGTCTTCTTAGACTAGTCAAAAAGCAGGGCATGTTAAAGCCCTTTGAGACATTTTGTGTGTGATTTTGGGCCACACGAAGTAAATTGTTGTTGTTATATGTATAACAACACATGTTACAGCACAAACTCAAACTTTGGCAGAGTTTCTCAGAGTTCTAATTGCTGATGTAAAGGACGGTGAGACATCCCATGGCAGATACTGAACTGCAGCATCTGATACAGTTGATTAGGACATCCTTATCGTCCATCTTGAGCAGTGTGGTGGTCCAAGGAACCGCTTTGGAATGGCTCAGATGGTTTTCAGTCAGCTCTTCCTTTTCCCCTTCCTCGGCCCCTCTCGCCTGTGGGCTCCCTAAAGGGTCTAGTCTTAGACCTAGTCTTTTTTCATTCTACATGTAGCCCTTAGAATCCATTTCTAAAAAAATATTTCTTTTCATTGCTACGCAGACAATACACAGATATATCTTGCACTAAAAAAGAGCAAAACAATTTTTCTTAAACCTTTATTTGAACGTCAGAAATACATTAAAATATGGATGTCACTAAATTTTCTTAGTTTAAATAACAATGATTGTGTGTTTTGGACCTTCTGATCTTACTTGTGCTCCTGAAGGTAATCTTGGCCCTTTGATGACCGACTGTGAAACTTTTACAAAAACTCTCTTGTGTGATTTTTGATAATCTCCTCCAATTTGATAAACAAGTGAGCTCCATTCTTAAAGCCTGTTCCTGTCAGCTCAGGCTGCTGGCTAAAGTCAAATCTTTTCTTTCTGCAGATGAATTTCAAAAACTAATTCATGCTTTTGTCTCTTCTTGGCTTGACTCTTGCAACGCATTATACACTGGAGTTAATCCATCATTTCTTGTTCATCCTCAACTGGTGCAGAACGCCGTGGCCAGGCATCTAACAGGCCCACGAAAACAAAACCTCATCACACCAATTTTCGCTTCTCTCCACTGGCTTCCTGTTCGCCACAGGACTGAGTTTAAATTGTTGTTGTTTGTTTTTAAGCCTTTGAATGGTGTAGTCCTTCTTATCTTATTGACCTCTTACACCCCTACTCTCCTGCGCACACAGAAGTTACTGGTTGTGCCTTGACTTAAGCTCAGAGGGGGCTGTGCCTTTGCAGTAGTTGCCCCTAAGCTTTGGAATAGTCTACCCTTCTGTATGAGGTCAGCACCAACTTTGGTGACTGTCTGTAAATCTTAGCTTTTTAAACTTCCTTCAGAGTACTGTTTTTTTTAATTTATTTATACACTTTCCAGCCACTTTATTAGGTACACCTGTTCAACTGCTTGTTGTTAACACAAATATCTAATCAGCCAATCACGTGGCAGCACCTCAATGCATTTCAGCCTGTAGACCTTGTCAAGACGACCTGCTGAAGTTCAAACTGAGCATCAGAATGGGGAAGAAAGAGGACTGACGTGACTTTGAACGTGGCATGATTGTTAGTGCCAGACGTGCTGGTCTGAGTATCTCACAAACTGCTGATCTACTGGGATTTTCATACACAACCATCTCTAGGGTTAACAAATAATGGTCTGAAAATGGGAAAATATCAGTGAGTGGCAGTTCTCTGGGCGAAAATGCCTTGTTGATGCCAGAGGTTAGAAGAGAATGGCCAGACTGGTCTGAGCTGATAGAAAGACAACAGTAACTCAGATACTCAAACTGAGCATTGGAAAGGCACCATATAAATAAAATGTATGATCATGATGAAATAATCACTCATTACAACCGAGGTGTGCAGAAGAGCAGCTCTGAACACACAACATGTCAAACCTTGAAGCACATGGGCTACCGCAGCAGGAGAGCACAGCGGGTGCCACTCCTGTCAGCTAACAACAGGCTAAAATTCGCACAGGCTCACCAAAACTGGACAATAGAAGATTGGAAAAACTTGGCCTGGTCTGATGAGTCTCAATTTCTGCTGCAACATTTGGATGGTAGGGTCAACAACTTGAAAGCATGGATCCATCCTGCATTGTATCAATGGTTCAGGATGGTGGTGGTGGTGTAATGGTGTGGCAGATATCTTCTTGGCACACTTTGGGCCCCTTCGTACTAACTGAGCATCGCTTAAATGCCACAGCCTACTTGAGTATTGTTGCTGACCATGTTCATCCCTTTATGATTGTGGTGACCCCATCTTCTGGTGGCTACTTCCAGCAGGATAACGTGGCATTTCAAAAAGCTCAAATCATCTCATCTGGTTTCTTCAACATAACGATGAGTTCACTGGACTCTAATGGCCTCCATAGTCACCAGATGTCAATCCAAGAGAGCACCTTTGGGATGTGGTGGAATGGGAAATTCACATCATGGATTTGTAGCCGACAAATCAGCAGCAACTGTGTGATGCTATCATGTCAATATGGACCACAATCCGTGAGGAATGTTTCCAGCACCTTGTTGAATCTACGCCATGAAGAATTATGGCAGTTCTGAAGGCAAAAGGGGGTCCAACCCAGTACTAGTAAGGTGTACCTAATAAAGTGGCCGGTGAGTGTATATTTTGGTGTACGTATTATCCAAAGATCTTGACCATACGTTGTTCTTCTCTCTTGTTAAATGAACCTTAGCCTGAAGGGGTCTATTAATTGCTTACATTTAAGATGTCTCACTAAAAGATTTACCAATTTTGTTACTTGTCCTAGTGTGTATATAAACACAGGGAGCTCCAGTCACTGTATTACATCTCACCTGAAGAAGGGGCCTGGGTTGCCACGAAAGCTTGCATATTGTAATCTTTTAGTTAGCCAATAAAAGGTGTCATTTTGTTTGACTTCTCTTTATTGTATCTATATCAGGGGTTCTCAAAGTCGGTCTTTTTTTTTTGTCTTATTCTACATTAAGAAAGCACCACAGCATGATTTTTACATTAATAAGACATTTAGGAATATTTCCATTTTTGCTATAGATTTAAATGCTTCACTCCCTTTTCTTGATTTCATTATATTTTGCCCCTTCTCTGTGCAGTTTGCTCCCTTTGTTGTATCTTAATAATGACACCCAGCAGAGCAGCAGACAGCCAGGTAAACAACAATGAATAATCAAAGGCTGCAACTACTTCAGCGTTAGACCCACTAATTAAAAAATAATGAATTAATTAAACAATTAGAACACTCTGCAAAAAATAGAATGAAAATTAAGAAGAAAATATTGTTAAAAAGAAAACAAAATACATTATTCCAATATAACTGCTTGGCACATTTTAATATACCAAACTTAGTTTTCTAATTTCTACATTTTTCCCAAAACACAGAATCTGACAAAAAACAGTTCACTTAATTAGCCCAGGAGTCCAATTAAAAATAGAAGCTGGTTGGAACAAAAACCTGCAGCCAGAGTGGGCCCCCAGGACTGACACTGAGAACCTCTGATCTATATATTTATTGGTGTATTAGGGGGCAAGCCCCCCGGCGCCTTTGGCACCCAATGCCCAGTTGCGGCCAGAATATTAGCAAAATCTGTAAATGTACAAAAGAAAAATTATTTATTGGAGTCAAAATCATGAAATTCTATAAATATGTAAAAGAAAAACTAATTATTATTTAATGGAGTAAAAATTATGAAATAATAAAATATTTACTCTCTTACCGATTGGAGTATTCCCGTTAAATTGAGGTCCACTATACTCGATGAGTATTTATAAGAGACTAAATAAAGGATCCATTCGTTTTAACTGACATTCTTATAAACCACGACTTTCTTGATATTTTAGTTTAGAATTTAAAAACGGAATAAGAATATGAAAATCTAACAACGTCACATAAAAGTTCGATAAAATCTGAAAAGAATGATACCAAACATATATACAGTATGTAGGTTTTAAAATATGACCGATTTAAAGCGTGACAAAAAAACGTCACATAAAATCGTTGCACAAAAGCACTTTTAAGCTTAGGATTTTATATATACTGTAGAGAGGAGATTTTATAGAAACTGTGGAGTACTTTGGTTTACTTCTGTGTTTTAAATGTGCTCCATAAATTAAAAGGACTTGACTGAGCCAGCATTGAGGTCAGCCAGACCCTCTAGTTCATTTACCTGCATTCTGTAATCCCTGAACACTACTACATTAAAAACAAAAAACACTAAGACCCCCACCGTCAGCCTTCAGAAATGTCCCACGTTTAGCAGTTGTGGCCAGAGGTTTTAATTCATAGACAGAGTGAAGCTGATGAAACCACAGACTGACTGGTCAGGCGTCACAACAAGATGTCGCATGTGGTGGATGACATCACAGAGAGCTCCTGTCATTGTGTCCTGTGTGTTTTGAATTTCGTTTTTGAGTGATTATTTAAGGAGGTGTCGCCGCCGTGTCCTTTACAGTGAAACATTAATAATAGGAGAATTCCCCCCCCCCCCAGCTACCCCCACCTTGAGTTGCCTAGATACTAGCTCTTGGTCTCCTTGGTTACCGAACACGCTGCAAGAGAATGGCCTAAGCCTGCGGAGGCCCCCGTGTCTCCGCGGATTGACTGACAGCAGCCGTATCTCCAAGCTAACTTCGGCGTGTGGGGTGGAGGGGATGATGTGGAGGAGGAGAGAGGGAGGGAGGCACGGAGGGGGGGCGGTCACCTGATAGCCAGAAAGAGAGAGAGCGCGAGAGCGAGCGACTTCAAACAAAAGGGAGTGCGGCCGAAAAGAGCGACAAGCGGCGGAGCGGATGCAGCTGCAGGCCCGCACCGGCATGACCCTCAATCGGGTGGCAGCGCTCTGCAACGACATCAGTCGCTCGTGGCTTCACCT